>NC_052357.1:41217565-41503269 GCF_009727055.1 Benincasa hispida
TAAAGCTTCTATATCAAAATAATTACTATTCATAATATATAAAAAGAATAAATTAAAAAAAATAATATCTCATAAAAAATAAAATATATATAAATTAAATATCTCATTTATATAAAAATAATTACAAAATCAATGTGTCCCACAAGGCGGATGTCGTCGATTTCGAGCTGGTTGTCCGTCGTCGACTTCAAACTTGAGGTTGCTCGGGTTCTTCTTGATGTTGCTCTGGTACCTCTTCAGGTGCTTCATAATATAAATATTCATTATGCTCTCCACGACCCCGACATGTCCATGCACGTATGAAGACGAAGGACCAGCCTCTGAGTCATAATGTCCTGAACCAAATGCTGGCATCATCATCATCGGACTAACATAATCAGTTTGACTTTGCGTCTGCATCATAGGGGACAACTCTTCCACATTATGTGCAGCCTCATCAAACTCATCCTCTTTTCGAACAGGTCCTCTACGTCTAGGAGCTGGTGGAGGAACAATAGGTATATCGTACATATAATGAATTTCCTCTACATAGCTTTAGTTGTCACTACATATAGCAACAACCTGGTTTGGATCATTTGCAACCTAACGGAGTCTACGGTTGTTCGATCTCTGTGAATTATAAAACAATTAGACAATATTTAAAATAAATTTAAATTAAAAATAATTAGAATAATATTCATTTACCAGATGACCCACAGCTGCTCCCAGACGAGTGACGTAGCGCCTTGTGATATTATATACCAATGAATATATTCTGGAGTGACATCTGTGTCAAACTGTTCAAGAGAAACCCAACTCCCAAAACAACAATATTTCTCTAATAAGTTTCAAAACAACAATATTTCTCTAATAAGTTTTGAAAACAACAATATTAATATTAAAGGTCTGGGTGTACCTCTAAAACTTGGGGAAAAAAAGACACGATTGGTCAAAACCTAAATCAAAGATAAAAATCTAAAAGAAACACAAAGATCTTCTATAATCGGAAAAAAAAACAGATAAAAGATAAAAAAGGAATCAAACAAAAAAAATACAATGTATGTCGAAGATGAAAAATTGGCATATAAATAAAAATGCAAAAATTGCTTACATGATGATCTAAAGAGAGAAGAAAAATGGTGACCGAGAGAGAAGAAATATTTAAAATTTGAAAATGCATATATGAGAGAAAATTAAAAATTAATTGCGATATTAATGATATACCAAAACTGATGTATATTGGTGTGTACACATATTTCAAGCCACACATTATGTTATTTAAAATAATAATTAAAAAAAGAATAACTTGGAAGTAAACCCACGTTAAAATAAAATAAAATAATTTTCTCTCTCTTAATCTCTCTCTCTTAGAAATTTTCTTAATTTCATTTGCTGGAGATAAAATAGGAGAAAAATAAGTAGAGAGCCACCAGAAAAATTAGGAATAAGGGGCCTGAAGAAAAGGTTAAATTTGAAATGCACAAAAAACTAAATATAGAATTTGATTATTCTGCTATATTTACAAAATCAAAAAGTTCAAAGTCATGTTTACAATTTTTCTAATTTATTTTGTCATCTATTGAAATTTTCTTTTTATAATTAAGTGTAATTTGCCACTTACAAATGAAAAAAATAATGTCCACAAAAAGTCTATGTATATATATATATAAAATAAAAGTACATAATAATGAATAACACTCAATACATCATAAATTATTTCCAACAACTTAATCAAACAAAATTTAGATCATAAAAAGTAGACTCCAAATTTGAAACTTATGAATCTCAAACTAACTGTTGGAGAATTGTGTACTTAGTTTGGGCTATAAGAAAGATAACAAACTAAGCTAAATGCAAATAAAATTAAAATTAATTATCGGAGGAATTTTACAATTAATAAGAAAACAAACTATAGTTAGATTTGAATGAAGCTAAATACAAATAAAATTAAAAATAAACATACTACAACATGCCTTCATAGGTCCAGACTGAATTAGATCAAAACACCAGACTAAATGGAGGGATGTGATCTAAAAAATATGTAAAAACTACATCAATGTAACAACTAATGTATTATATAGAAAAGAATATTTTCTAACACAGTTTTTCTTTTAATAACCACCTTTATATTAATGTAAAAAATGAAAGTCAAACGCAGGAAATAATAAAGTTATGAAAGGATAGCACGATCTTTCTTTTAGTAACTACTCTTCTATATATAAATATTGATTTAACATAGAGAAAATACTATTGTTTATGTCAGATCGAGTATGCTCGTGTGCTAGAAATCATGAAGTTTATAGTTCAAATCTCCCTACTCTCAATTGTATTAAAAAAAATACTATTATTTATATGACCAATAACCTTTCAATATATTTGGTGATTGTCATAGTTTGGTTGTCGGAATTGGTCGTCAAAGTATCGTAGCAATAATTATTGGAGAGAATAGGAGTTTGCATCAAACACAAACAATTTTAACCTATGCTAAAATAGTGTGACTCAAACACTAACTGTTACAAATTTTGGACTCGGCCTCCTTTTTCCAAAACGGAAATAGAAACTTGGCGAAATAATCGGTCGCTGCAAGTCAATTCCTAAATATTACAATATTCATTCGCGTGATGACATCTATGACGAACCAGTCTCCCAATAAAAGTATCTGCCCACCACGAACTGATCTTCTCACTCGATCGTTATCATCAGGGCCTCTTCCCGACGGCTTTCTTCTTCTATTCCTCGATTTTCAGGTGAATATACTCTCATTTCTCTTACTGGGTAGTTGTTGTTTTTCGTTTTTCTCGATCATTGACTCGTTGTTTTGATTTTCGCCGTCTGACTGTGGAATTTCTTCTACTTTTTGAATTTTCTTTCCGATTCTTTCTTTTCTCTGGTGTGGATGTGTGTGATCGCGCTGAATTTTGGTATTAATTGTTTCTCCTGTGTTTCAATTCCCTGCCCTCGTGTTGCCCTCGTGTTGTTCTTCAGTAAATGTTTTGTGATGGTTCGGAATTTTACTGTAATTTGTAGTGGCTTTGATTTTCTCTTTGTTGTTTAGAACTGTGGACTGGAAAGGAGTAAATCAAGGCTCAATGTGTAACTTTCCTGTTCAGTGATAGTTAAATCACCACCATACTCAAATGGACAGATTATGCCGTATTTGATTTTTAGCATAAGACTCAACATGTGACTATTAATACTAATTAATGAAAAAGAATGACATTAGAGTGGTTCGCTTGGACCCTAATTTGATACCGTTATGAACTCAAAAGCTTATATGGATAGGTTATGGTATATTTAATCTTTAGCACAATACTCAGCATGTGACTATTGATACTAATTAAGGAAAAAGAATGACATTTAAGTGGTTTGGACCTAGGACCCTACTTTGATACTGTTATGAACTCAAAAACTTATACTGTTAGGTCATGGTATATTTAATCTATAACATTAGACACAGTGTGTGACTATTGATACTAATTAATGAAAAAGATTGACATTAAAGTGGTTCGAACCTCGGATCTTACTTTGATATCGTTATGAACTCAAAAGCTTATATTGATAGGTTATGGTATATTTAATATTTTGTAGCTGTGCTCATGTTTTGAATTTCTTGTTCTTATAGAAACATGGTGTATGAATTGTACAGATAGAAAAGTTTGTTTTGCAGACTAGGGACTAATGGTAGTCAAATCCATAATTGTCAGTTTTTAGTTTATGTTGTTGAGAAGAAGAGAACTCAAAAGGCAGTTCATCTTTCCATGGTTCTCAGGCCACATTTGTCTGGTGTGCAAGCATCAAGTATGATGGAGGAGTCAACTTGTAAAAGAATTGCAAGTATGTCAAGATCAGCTAAAGAAAGTGAATTAGTTAGGAATGTAGAAGAGAAAAGGAAGCAGCAAGAGTCTCTTGTTCCCTATGTTCATGAAGATTGTGTTTCAAATATTCTCATTAGACTCCCACTTGACTCACTTCATAGGTCAATGTTTGTTTGTAAGCACTGGTTTAATATCATTTGCAGCCCCACATTTGTTGAGACCCATCTTCATCGTTCCGAATCGGTTTTGATCTTCACTACACCAACTCGTTATGATGAAACTTACCCCCATTTTACTCCATCACCCCCACATTCTGGAAAATCAAACACCCTCTCAATTGAAGCAAAGTATATGCAGTCTACTGAATCTCTCTCTCTATTCCATAACTTGGATCCCACCTCAAAGATGTTCATTCAGTTTTTGGAATTTCAAGATGGAATTAGCAATCTAGGAGAGTACAGTTTAAGTTGCTTTGGACAGATTCGAGCGACCTGCAGTGGTTTGATATTGCTTGATAACAAATTGAAGAGAGGGGGACTAATAGTTGTTAATCCAGTGACCCGGAAGCTGACTGCTCTTCCTCCAGGAACTTTGAATTCATCACATAACGAATCTTATGGATTTGCATACGACAATGTATCAGGCCGATACAAAGTCGTTCACTTGTTTCGCGATGCATTGATGTATATTAGTTGCGAGATATTTATTCTTGGGACTGAAAAGTGGAGAGCTGTTGATGGACCTTCTTTTGGTCTCTTTGGTTGGCTTGGATATAGACCTGTTGAAGCCATAGGAGCTCTCCACTGGATCCCACAAGTTAATCACAGCGATTGCATCGTATCATTGGAAATCGAGAATGAGAAGTTTCGAACGATACCACTTCCAAACAGTTGCAATATATATGATGGAATTGTTGAAATTGGCTCTTCTCTAAGCTATGTCACTCATCAGGAAACCCACACAGACATTTGGATCTTGAAGGGCTTGTCTGGGGAAGTATGGATAAAGCAACATAGCATCAACATAGGTTGCAGAATGGATATGGTTCCCCTTTTAAGTTTAAGAATAAGAGGAGACCTCATTTTCAAATCAAAAGATGGTTTGTTTTACATCTACGACTTTGAATTGCGATCGATTACTAAAGTTAAGGATCAAAAACGACTCCGCATGTCATCGGATTGGCTCTTCCCCCATGTCAACAGCATGGTCTCTTGGAATATGAGTTAGAAATCTCAGGTCCGTTTGTATTGAAGATGCATCTTGGGAAATATTGTCACTTACCATATTATCTGATTAAGCATGTCACCGTTTTACTTATTCATGTATATGTATTGCCTCAACATTTTAGGTTCTGTATATGAGATTATGAGCTGAGTTTAAAGACTATTTTTTCTAATCACCAGTTTGTTTGTCCTTTTTTTTATTTTTTTCTTTCATTCTGTATTAACAATTCTTTGGCCTAAAATATGAGCAGAGACAAGGTGTACTATAATTAACTCTTAAAGATAAGTTAAGCGACTTAGTGTTTTAAAAAGTCCTCTCGGATGCGTGCCTAGGCTCAAGACACAGGTCTAGCATCTTACCTTGAAAAGACGAGACTCACAAAGGTAACGCATGCCTTAGGTGCGTGCCTTTTGGGAAGCCCCAAGGTTCAAGTTGGGTCTTTTCCATTATTTTTCAAAAGTAGTAACAATTAAGGTTTTTCCTTCTTTGTTAACTAAAAAAAATCGAATTTATTAATCCTAAATGCAAACTTCTTGTGTTTAGGAGTCCTTTTTTATTGTTTCACTTCAACTATACTTTCTCTTCTTTATGTAGTACTTTTATATGTAGTGTGCCTCAAAAAAAAAAGCCTGCTTTTTTTTTCACCTTGCACTTAAGTTCGAGGAGATTAATACGCTTTATCATGCCTTGAACTTTTAAAAACAGTGGGCGACCTTGGAGGTTGTTGAAATGGGATGTAAATACTTGTAGAGACTTATTGGATGTCAAATTTTTTTTTTTTTGTAGAAGACGAATTATGATAATTTATTCCGATCTGAGATATAAAAGAAAGAGAACAGAAGGTCAATTTGGATAAATAGACATGGTTGTGCAGTCAGGTCGAATTGGCCAACAATGGTGATGCTTATGATGAGGTTTCAAGTATTTGTCTGTGTGGTTCTTGAGGGCAATGATGTGTCCATTTTCACCAGTGAAATTCATCTTCCAATTTTAATTAAAAAGCAGAGTAAATCTCCGCAAAGACTCATTTATTTATTTAGGGATTTTTGTGCAGATGGCCCACAAATTTCTGGAAAAATGAAATTTGACCATTTTTGAAAAAACGAAGCTTTCCAACTTTTTGGTAGCATCACCAAGTTTTTTTGAAGATTATTTCCCCCTTCTTTTTTGCTTTGCACTCTCGTACTACTCACTTTCTCGCTCTTGCCCTTTACACTTGTTGAAAAAAATTCACACGTTGCCACCCGTTGTTTCTTGTTTGAAGAAATAAAAACAACTAATTGTTGTTGTCATTGTTGTCGCTGGAGGCGGAGTACAAGGAATAAAGTGTTGTCGTCAGAGGGAGAAGACAGGTATGGAAGATTTACTTGAAAGAAATAGAATGAGAGTTGGAAAGTAGAGGAAGAAAATAAAATATTAAAATAAGTTTGAAAAGTAGTTATAAAACCTTATTTTGAAAAGTCAAGACCCAATTTTTTAGGTGAATCTATCAAATTTTCTTAGTTTTTTTTAGGTGAGTGGACAAATGGCTAAAATAAAAACATTTTTGCTTTTGAAAAATGGTCAATTGTATTTTTCCTTGTAAAAGTGTTAAACTACTAGATTCCCTATATACAAATTGACAGATATATCCCTATTCAAAACTATCTACATACCTATATCAAATTTTAGTAACTTAAAACTATACATGCCCAAATCAAATTTTACTAATTTAAAACTAACCCAATTAAATCCAGTAATAAAAAAAGTAACGAAATCAAATAAAATTACAAAATCATCAGTATCATCTAAATTTGCGTTGATACAGCTTCAGATAAAGATTCTTTTTTCCGAACATATTAAATGGATGTTTTTAAAAATGTAGAAACCCAATGAAGATATGTTTGACCACCACATTAGGTGCATACCAACCTAACCTAAACACACAAACACGAAAACAATATAATCACTTGTTTTTTCCAATAGTTTTACTATGTATCTAGTATGGTCCTAACATGCACATACACTGTTAATGTTGTTGCATTATAGAACACAACTTAGCATGTAAAGACATTGTTGGTAAGCTAGACTACATAATGATGGATTAAAATATACATGCATTTTGGTGGTTTGAGTCTTTTTGTGCATATGATCTTTTGGTCCCAAAAATCTCAAACAAGATGGACAAAACTAAATAGTTTTTTTTTTTTTAAATTAAAAAATATAGACTTCACAAGAACAAAAACCTTAACTAGTGTGAGAAGCACAAATACTTGGTATATAAATTAATTTGGCCTTATGAAGAATAAATGAGATTTCAATTTCCATCGACCCTTGTAAGTGTTTGGACTCTTTTCTGCTTCCCCTTTAATCCTTCAAAAGTGGAAACACCCTGCTGGTTAAAACCAAAAAAATGTTCCTCTGACCTCGTTAGACTTTGTATCGAGCATTGATATAGAATATTTGATTTTTTTTGTTCATGGCATAAGGGTCGAGCATTGTCGTTCCTTATGAACTACACCATCCTAACAATAGAGAACCTATGATATTGAAGATTGCCAACCAAAAACTCACAAAATGGCCAAAGAAAAAAGACCAAAAACTCACAAAATGGGCAAAAAAAGGGACTTTAAGTTATCTAGGTATAATGTTAAATACAAACCTACGCTATGTTCAGATTTAACAAAGTATTTCTTATATTATTGAATTGGTTTAATATGAGTTTAGCTCAACATCTCTTGATTTGAGACTCCCATTAACTGTAATATAATATAATAATAAAAAAATTAAAAGGAAACGGGAGCTATTGGATATATATAATGAAAGAAAGTGAAACAATTGAATATTGAAACATAAAATTGGATTTAGTTGTGTAGATTAAATTCATTGTTTAGAAACTTTCAAAATAGATTGAAACTTCAAATTAAGATCATGTTTCATGTATAAATTTAACATGTATGAAAGTTAAATTTGTAGTTTTTTCAATTTGAATGGATTATATTTGATTTTTGTCAAGTAACAACTCAATTGAGTTAAGATTGACAAATATTTCAATTTTTTGTATTTATTTTATTTTATTTTGTATTTTGGAGAATTACTAAGTTGCTAGCCTATAAATAACAACTTGGTTCATCATCAACTTGGTTCATCATTTGAAGCATTCCATTCCAAAGTGAAGAGTTCTCTCCTTTCTTTCTTTCTTTCTTTTGTTCTTGAGTTAAGTTGAATTGAGAGCAAGTGTTCAAGAGTTCTACCAGATCCAAGTAGTTCGAGGTTGCAATTTTACTCGAGTTAGTTGTCGTGTCTTACTGAGACGATCGTTGTAGTCTGCTTGCAGCCCGTGTAGAGTGAATAATTGTCTACAGGACAGTGTTTATCAAAAGTATGCCTCAACTATGATTTGAGCCTCCAAAAGTTTTAAGATTCTTTCAAGTGTCTGGTTATTTTCATATCTAAGCATTATCACACTATCTGGCTTTCGTTTGAGTTTGGATATTATACATCGAGTGTATTATTTCTAGTAATTGGGGTGTAATTAGTTTGCTAGTGTATTCAGTTCGATATATACCTTTTTCCTCCAATAATCTAAAGACAATTAGTATTTGAACTGATGGCTACAAACTCCTCCACCAATGTTTCTACTTCTGCCATGATGGGATCGCCCATTGTCAAATATCATGCTAAAAAACCAGAGAAATTCAAAGGAGACAATTTCAAGAGATAACAACAGAAGATGATCTTCTATCTTACCACATTGAATCTTGCTCACATTTTGAAGTAAGATTGTCCAATTACCCCACCAGATGTTGTAACTCCTTAAACAAAAATTGTGAAGCAAGTATGGACGCATTCAGACTTCCTATGCCATAATAATATATTTAGTGGTCTTAATGATACTTTGTATAATGTCTGTTGCAATGCCTATAGTACATCAAAACTATTGTAGGAGGCAATAGATAAGAAGTATAAACTGTGTAACGACTCAACTTTTCGAGATCTCTAACATGGGTCGTTACTCATAAATACACTTTTTAAACCCAAACATTTTGACCATAGAGGAAATATAAAATACATTAAAACAATAAAGACAGTTTTGCAAAATAAACTATAACAAATAAACAAAACCTTTGTTCAGGGCCCTGAAACAGCTAAGAAAATTAACATTCAAATAAATAAAATTTTCGACCAACAAGGAGTTCCAAATTAAAACTTTCAGATATAAATTTTCGACCAACAAGGATTGCATCTATAAGGATGTTAATCGCAATAGGAGCTTTACAAAATTTGAAAATACACCAAATGGAGGTAAAAACTGCATTTTTAAATGGAAATTCAGATGAAGAAATTTATATGGAACAACCTGAAGGGTTTGTTGTTAAAGGACTTGAAGACAAAGTTTGTAAACTTGTCAAGTTTCTTTATGGGTTGAAACAAGCACCCAAACAATGGCATGAAAAGTTTGATCACACTATGTTATCAAATGGATTTAAGACTAATAAGTGTGATAAATACGTCTATGCTAAAACCATAGATCAAGAATGCGTCATTGTATGCTTGTATGTGGATGATATGTTAATAATGGGCATGACTAGAAGTGTCATTGATTCCACTAAAAGGATGTTGAAATCCAACCTTGATATGAAAGACCTTGGTCTTGCTGATGTTATCCTTGAAATTCAAATAACAAGAAATCCAAGTGGATATGTACTTTCTCAATCTCACTATATAAAAAAAAAAATACTGAGAAAATTTGATTATTTTGAGAGTAAGTCGGCTATTACTCCATTTGATCCAAATGGTAAGTGGAAAAATAATGATGAAGGTGTGTCTTCTCTAGAATATTCTAGAGTTATTGGTATCTTAATGTACATAATGAATTGTACAAGACCTAATATCGTCTATTCAGTAGGAAAGTTAGCAAGATACATTAGCAAACTCGGGCATGATCATTGGAATGCATTAGTCAGAGCTCTAAGGCGCTTGAAGTACTCTCTAGACTATGGATTGTATTATATGAGATATCCACAAGTACTGGAAGGATTTAGTGATGCTAATTGTATTTCAGATAGCATGGAGACTAAATCAATCAATGGGTATATTTTTACCTTAGGGGAGCAGTTGTATCATGGAAATCTTCAAAACAGACGTGTATAGCACGTTTTACTACGGAATCAGAGTTTATAGCTCTTAATAAAGCAGGAGAAGAAGTTGAATGGTTTCGTAGTTTTCTTCAAGATATTCCATTGTGGCCAAAGCCTATAAGTGCAATATGTATTTATTGTGACAATTTAGCGGCTTCTATGAGAGCCAAGAATAATGTCTATAATGGCAAATCACAACATATTAGACACAGACATAATTCAATAAGGTAATTGCTCTCTGATGGAATAATTTTCACTGATTATGTGAAGTCAAAATAGAATATTGCATATCCTTTTACGAAAGGATTGTCAAAAGAGCAAGTTACATATACATCAAGGGAAATAGGGATAAAGCCTGTGAAATGAGTTATATGGTGGTAACCTAAACTAGCTGGATAATTCATAATTGACACACTAACAAACTTATAGTCTCTTCCCATTTCTATGATGTTCTAGAGTGTGTGATCAATTGATGTTAAGGTCATATTGATATCTTGTGTACAAGAGGAGTAATGACAGGATGTTCTTAATCAATATTACCCATGTGAGAGTAGAAGTGGGGTCGCTTCTATGAGAACTTTTCAAATGGCATATGCTATCCAGGACCAAAATGGACACAAATGTACAGAATTCAAAGATATAAGATGAGCTCTATGTGATATCTATTCTCTCAATTCATCAATGAGAAAGACAATTCCAAAGCTTGGTCTCAAAATATATATATAGTGAAAGAAAGTGAAACAAATATTGATACATAAAATTGGATTTAATTGTGTAGATTAAATTCATTATTTAGAAACTTTCAAATTGAATTGAAACTTTAAATTAAAATGATGTTTCATGTACAAAATTAGTATGTATGAAAGTTAAATTTGTAGTTTCTTCAATTTGAATGATTTATGTTTGATTTTTGTCAAGCAACAACTCAATTGAGTTAAAATTGACAAATGTTTCAATCATTGTATTTATTTGATTTTATTTTGTAATTTAGAGAGCTACTAAGTTGCTAATCTTGGTTCTTCATTTGAAGAGTTATCTCATTTCTTTCTTTCCTTTTTTCTTTTGTTCTTGAGTTGAATTGAGTAGAGAGCAAGTATTCAAGACTTTTACCAGATCCGAATAGTTTGAGGTTACAGTTCTAATGTAGTTATTTGTTGTATCCTGCTGAGACGATCACTATAGTCTGCTTACAGCCCATGCAGCGCGAATAATTGTCTTCAAGACAACGCTTATCATAAGTGTGTCTTGACTACAGTTTGAGTCTCCAAAGGTTTTGAGGTTCTTTCAAGTTTTTTGTTATTTTCATGTCTAAGCATTGTCACATTATCTGACTTTTGTTTGAGTTTGAATATTATTATACATTGAGTATATTGTTTCTAGTAATAGAGGTCTAATCAGTTTGCTAACATATTCAGTTTAATATATACTATTTTCCTCCAACATGAGCATCGTTTGTAGATTTTAAGGGTGATTTATAATTCAAAAGAAAATTATACGAGAAAGATTTAATAGAAAAAGACATTTTTTAAATTAGAGGAAGAGCCAATTATATGAGAAAGATTTAATAGAAAAAACTAGTACATTCACAATTATTATTCAGGTTAACTATGAAAGTTACAGGGAAAACAGAATGTTACCTTTGAAGAATAAGCTTTCTTCAAATTTCCTCATTCACGAATAGATCTCCACAGCACATAAGGGTCGCCTCCAAAAAGTCTTCCAACTATTCTATTGGCAAGAACCGACTCGTAGGAGCCTCTTTTTTAAAGTAAAAAGAGGTGATATTTTATTCTTTTTATAGAAGAGTGATGTTTCTCTCTAGAATTGAGAAGGTGAGAGAGAATTAGAGAGAAGGAGAAATTTTGTTTTCACATATCAACAAAAAAGGCAATCCTTTAATAATGTAAACCCACTCCCCAGTCCCTGAAATGCAGGGGAATTACGTTCTTTTTAATTTAATTTAATTTAATTTAAATAAATTAAATTAAATAATAATTATTTAATTAATTAGTTAAATTAAATTAAGTATTTCATATTTAATCAGTTATATGTTTGGATCATATTCAAATACACTTCTCACTCATAACCTAGTTTTAATATGAATCTCATATACATTAACTTTTAACCTATAATTTTAATATGAATCTAACTCATATCATTTAATTCACTTATCATATTATATAGTTTTAATTTTGAATCTCATTTAAAATAAACTTTACATTATAATATATCTATATATTAATTGTATCATATACAATTAACATAAAGGTCCAAGAACTTGCAAATGAAAAATCATATACAATTGCCTTGTTACTTCGTTGTGAGCTAGCAAAGTGACCTTATGGACCTGTAGGTTATAAGCTCCAATGATTCAATGTGAATTAATTAAACTCTTTAATTAAATTAACCAACATTCATAAATTATAGAGCGAACCACTATAAACTCGTAGCTGCACTCTTATGCACTGCAGAACATGTTGCCCATGGATACAACCATTATAAGTAAGTTGATCCTTCACGAGTTGCTTGTAATTATAGTTTGGTCAAATTACCATTCTATCTTTGTAATTACTTCTTTCTCCTTAAGTGTCATTAATCCTCTAATGAACAATTTGTTTATAGTCCAACCACAAACCAAGTCCCTCTCGGGCCAATGAGATGGTGGGGGCACCATTGTTCAAGACTTAGAATCAGCACTTAAAGGAAATTACTCATCTACTTAACCTAAAACGATGAGTAAATTTCATCTTGTGTAATTATGTTTTCAACTCTCTACTCGATCAAGTCCCCAAAATAGTAAGTTTATTGAATCGGTGACTCTAGCCACTCTGTCTATATAAATCAAAGGTCGAGCCCTCATAGACAAAAGACAGAAGTTCATAACTCACTCAAGATTGAGATTGAGTTACATATGGTAATTTTGTGAAATATTAATCCCTTAAGTCAACGGTGTTACAAAGATAGATTAATTATTCCACTGCCCAATCTTATATAAACTCTTTATATAGGATATTCTCACTCACATGTCTCTACATGAATGATTTGGATTACATCATTTGTAACAATTACAAAGTGAGTCGTATCCATAGTGCTTTAGGTTATTATTTGAGCATCGTATCCATAGTGCTTTAGGTTATTATTTGAACATGATCCATATGTATGTCAACTACATATTGTTCAAATTTCATGTAATAACTTTGAATTTTTACTATAATAGATAATTCATTATTGCATATTTATATTTAATAATTAAATTAAATACTATATTAAATAATTAATTAACTACGAGTTTTTAGGCACAAGTCCCAACAACCCATAGTTGTCATGAAGAACCATTTACTTGTAGGGAGATGCTAGAGTGATTTATTGAATGCTACTTTATATCTTGGACTTTGTTTTGTGTTTATGCACTTCTTTTTAAAAAATAATTAAATATATCTTAAGTGCATTACATCTCACCAAATTGTTCCATCATAATTTGTCACATGACAAAATTTTTTTATTATTTTTTTTAATATTCTACTTTTTTTTCCTGAGTGAGATGCACTCAAGTATTGCTCTTTCCATTTTAGTAATATTTTGTGCTCAATCAATATTGTACACGTGTCTACTATGTCTTTTATTTAGTGAAATCTTTTGATAAGGGTGAGATCTATCATTTTGTTATCTCTATTATTGGAGTTATGATAAATTTTCTTACTACCTCATTCATTTTTCTTATAGTAAAAGAAGCGTTTAAATGATGGATCAAATAGGAAAATCATGCAGTACCTAAGACTCTAATACCATTCGTGGATATTTCTATAAGTAAAATATATATATATATAATTTGTGTAGATAAATAATTAAGTTATTTTTACTTCTCAAGAGATATCATTATTATTATTGTTGTTGTTATTATTATTATTAGACTAAATAAATTATATTTCTTTTGGGATATAATCCTTGTGTGGTAGTACTCGGAATTTTTCATGTTGTGAGTCCAAAATAACAAGAATTTGAAGATTCCAAGTGAGTTTTCAAAATCCAAACGAAGATCTTTGAATACTAAATGCAACGTAATGTCACCATTGAATTCCAGAAATTCGCAACTATTGCCTCCATTTTCTTCCTCTTCACTTTCCTCCTTTTCTTCACACACAATATCCAGATCCATCTCCAATGAAGAAACCAAATCAGGTATTTCAAACAACCACTCTCGCTGCAGCATCAAAATCAGATGGCCTTAATTTCCACAACTCTAATGTCAATTCCAGAGTAGCTTTAATCCACAATCGCAATCCCTCACATTTCCATGCACATGGATGGTAAGTTCAACTCCTCATTTTCTGCTCCTAAAACTATGAACGATCTTTGGAGGGAGTCTATGGAGGAGGTTGTTGACGAGATGATATTGGAGGGTTTTCTTCAAGCCAAAGCACAGGATGATCAGGAGTCAAAATTTTGAATTTGAGTTGTGATAGGGTTTATGTTGAAGAGGAGAATGTGGATTGCGGAATGGAGTTGAAATTAGTGCGAAAGGGAAGAGAAGGCGAGCAACCATTGAACCGATGGATGAAGTTGCACTGCAAAAACAACGAAGGATGATTAAGAACAGGGAACCTGCCGCTAGGTCCAGAGAAAGGAAACAAGTGAGCTTTTGCTGTTGATTAAAAGTTCTTCCTCACTTCTCGAGTTGCGAGCATCATGAAGGAGATATCTGGAAGTACTCATATCACTGGAGAGACAATATGCAAGTACTGGGAGCACTTCAAGTGCATGTGTGCTAACTTCCAACACCATCAAATCTCAGACAAGCACCTCATTCAATATTTCTATGAAAGACTCCTATTTGATGATCAAAGCATGACCGATGTTGCGAGTGGTGGTGCCCTAGTGAACAAGAGTCTAACTGAAGCAAGACGTCTAGTCTCCACCATGGTTGAAAACTCCCCACAATTCAAGAATTCCAGTAGTGATCGAGACATCAAATCACGAGGTAAATGAACTACGAACTCAAACCCGTATTCAGCATCTAGCTCTAGAACAAAGCCAGCTAGAGTGTGTGGAATATGTTCAGTGACCAGACATAGCACTAACACCCTACCAACATGTACAATATGAATCTTCCCTAAAGGTAAATGCAATCGAAGGGTATGCAAGTAACCTCTCAAAATCAAATATATGAACCCCCATGAAAATACCTATAATATCGGATGGAGAAACCACCCTAACTTCCATTGAGGAGGTCATGGAGATCAACAATAAGCATCTTAGAATTTTAACAAACAAGCTCCAATCCAAGGTTCGAGTTTAGGCTTATAAGTTTAAGCTCATCCTACCTCAAAATTGACATTCTGGGCCTACATAGATATCAAACTTTGATCCCCCGATGCCAAAATCTTCAAATTCAAAGTGTTTACATGGAAATCTCATGGACTGAATCTAAAACATTTAAAACTCTCCACGTGAAACCCTAAAATGAAAGAGAAACTTCTATAGAAATTGTGGCAACATCACAATGCTCTAAAGCACCATTGTGACACTGGTTGGAAAAGTCCTAACGCCCTGCAGCGTTAAGCAAAAGCATTGTAACACTGGCTCATCTGGAATCGTGGTAGCATCGAAACAATACATTTCTGTCTTCAAGCATTAAGCTGAAGCGCCACCTAGCATTACAATGCTAATCCCATCTTTATTTTGGTTATTTCACATCCATGAAGCCTTAGTTGCTCAATTAAGCACCCAATAAGCTACAAATCAACCCCAAATCGCCGGTAACATTCTAAAATGCATGTAGTACCCGATTTTATACAAATGTAAACATTTAAACACATCAAACACCTAAAACCAACAATATTAGAGGGCCTAAAATAACACGTTTATAGAGCTATCAAATCAGCCCAACCTAAATCTTGCTAGACCTTGAGCAAAGCATATTCACAAAAGGTTACTCAAATGCATACAATCATTAGAAAATTAAAACTAATTCTAACCACCTTTACGTGTGTGCAATATTCAACCAGCTGCCACATTCAGAAAGTTGAGGTTGGTTTAATGATGAAATCCGCCGATCAATTTTTTTATACCAATTTCCTCCCAAAACTGACACTGGCTGGTCGATGTACAGCCCTACTCCAATGAGACCTTTTTTTTAATTACTATTTTGGATGTTTTTCAATTCACTGGATTTAGACATTTTATAGTCAAGTTTGAGTGTCTTCCATCTACTCAATTTGGTGTCTAGATTTCAGTATTTTCATGATCAGGTTTGAACATTTATTTGAAAAAATTAAAATAATATGGTAGTTTTAAAAACTATTTATAAAAATATTGTACTTCTGAAACTATTTAGAAAAATATTGTTGTTTTTTTTTTTAATAAGTCGAATTTTGAACCCTCGACCTTTACTTTTTTTTTCTTTTCTTTTTAATAATTTAGAAATCGAATGTTGGAAATTCGACCTTTTTTCTTTCTTTCTTTTTTTTAAAAAATTTTCCATTTTCTAAAAATATTTTATTATTTTTAAATATTTGAATTTCCCTGGCATTTTTTCACTTTACAACTAGCTTTGGGAGAAATAGCAGCAGTGCGTACCTTGAAAACTCAAGCATTCAGACATTTCATTTTTATTTGGAAAAGATAACTTTTTTATCCTTGGTTTTCAATCTATTTTTTATTTAGTCCTTAGATTTTAAAATGTTATATATTTAGTTTTTAAGTTTTGAGTTTGGTTTTAATTTAGTTCCTAGATTTCAGAATGCTACAATTTTACCCTTCATATTTGAATTTTGTTTCAATTTAATTCATGTATCTTGAGATTTACACTTTTAACCTCAAATTTTCACTAAATATTTTTTTCCGTCTTTTGGAGTTAATTTATATTAATAGATTAAAAATCGTTAAAAGAATTATAATTAATTAAGTTTTACTATTTTTATCACTTTTAAAATTAAATTTAAAATTTCACTTCTACTTATTTCTAATTAATTAATAGAAATTGACGGTAATGATTGAAATTAAATATTTAATGAAAAATTAAGGTTAAAAATGTAAAATCTTGAAATTCATGAATCAATTGAAATAAAATTAAGATTTCAAAGGTAAAATTATAACATTTGAAATTAAAAGACTACTTAATAAAGCAGTGATAATGATGCCTCACCAACCTCATAAACATTTACTTCCCGAGTTATCTAGATTTTAATTAAAAGCAAATGTCCCTAATTCATATAGGATTGTATGTATTTAATAAGTCAATAAAAACATGGACCAAATGCCCAAAATACAGAAGTTAGGATAACCATATACAACCACCTGGATAAGCGTTTCTTTCACTCTCCACTCTACACGTGTTCTGGGATTGGTCTGCTTAACCATATACAACCATCTGGGTAACAATTTATAAGACTCATCCCAATCACTGAACACTTTAGTCAACGCTTTTTTTTTTGCCCTCTCATACCCTATGGTAAGGAACATGATATCCAAACTTTGATTTGATGTCGGACTGCAGTGTGTCACACTGATAGATGGTTTGTCTCTTACGGCATCACAGAACTCTAGTGCAATCATTAATGAATCCAATTGCACATGACTTTGACTTAGTTTTGTTGGATTTTATGTCCTAAAACTCGTAGTTTGTAATATTATATTCTTGTTCAATAAAGCTGTTATTGAAAATCTTTAATAAATTTAAATTCTATATTCATGAATCCAATAAACTAAGGATCCGAGGCTATTAAGTTTAAGTTTGAACTTTATGTAGTGACATAAATGTGGATCAAGTTCAAATATATAGCCAAAATAGTCTATAGTATATGAATAAGATTAGGCGCCTTATTCTGGGGACACTATGAATGCGGCCCATTTTGTAGTTAGTACAAACGATGTAATTCTAAACTGTTCATGTGGAGACATGAAAATGGGAGCATCCTAAGTAAAGAGTTTACATAAGACTAAACCATGAAATAGTCACTTTTTACGTTCTAAACGTTGTTTAATGTATAAAACCGATTAGTTCATTAGAGGATCAGTTGAACTTAAGGAATAAGATGTAGTCTCAAGGGTAAAACGATTTTTATGACCCAGCCGAGATTACGACCAACCTGTGAAGGATTAGCTTACTAATCATAGTTATATCTATGGACACAAATATATCTATAGTGAGGGAAGTGCAACTACGGGACTATAGTGGAATGACCTATGAGTTAATGAATGTTAATTAGCTCCATCTAAAGAGTTTAGCCAACTAATCTCGGATCGTTGGAGCCCATGATCTATACGTCCATTAGGTTTCCCTACTAGCTCATATGGGATAAACTTAGAAGATAGAATAATTCAAATTGTTCGAATTAGGTGAAGAGAGAGAAACCGACAAGTATATGTGATATAGTGGTCGGTTTTTCAGTTTAAAGATACAGCTTTAATATTTAAATGTGATTTAAATATCAGGAATATGAATACGTTTATATTCGAAAGCTCGAAAATAATGGAAATGGTCAAAGATGTAAAAAGTCAAAGAGTTGACTTTTGACTTTTAAAAGTCAAACTGTGACCGACCTTATATTCAAATGTGATTTGAATTTCGAGAAAATGAATGCAAATTCATGCTCGGGAGGTCAAAATTAGTCAACACGAAAAAAATCATAAAAAATCAAAATGTTCAACTTTTTAAACATAACAATAAATTAAACTTTTCAAATTACAATGAGGTAAACTTTTTAAAACTATTTTTTCAAATTTAATACAAAATAAAAAATTAAATTAAATTAAACTTTTTCAAAGGAGGTCGTTTTAAAGGAGGTCGACGATTCAAATCACTCTGATGCGCACTGCAGAGATTCGGATTCTTAGCTAAGCGATCGTGTAGAAGTTTGTGGGCGATCGTGTAGTAGGGAAGGAGCTCTCGAGAGGCCATCGCAGCGTGCCCTCATCGTGTACTTCCATTATGCGATCGTGTAGCATTTGGTATACGATCGTATAGTAAAAGGTATGCGATCGTATAGGTTTTGAGAAGGTCATCGTCTATTTGTAATAGGTAAGCGATCGTGTAGGAGTTTGTGGGCGATCGTGTAGTGGAGGAAAGAGAGCTCTCGAGGGCCATCGCAGCGTGCCCTCATCGTGTACTTCCACTATGCGATCGTGTAGTAATCTTAGCGATCGTGTAGCATTTGGTATACGATCGTATAGTAAAAAGTATGTGATCGTATAGGTTTTGATAAGGCCATCGTCTATTTGTAATAGGTAAGCAATCGTGAAAGTTTATGAGCAATCATGTAGTGAAGAAAGAGAGCTCTCGAGAGACCATCGCAAAATGCCCTTATCGTGTACTTCACTATGCGATCGTGTAGTAAAGCTTAGTGATCGTGTAGCATTTGGTATACGATCGTATAATAAAAGGTATGCGGTCGTATAGGTTTTGAGAAAGCCATCGTCTATTTGTAATAGGTAAGCGATCGTGTACGAGTTTGTGGGCGATCGTGTACGAGTTTGTGGGCGATCGTGTAGTGAGTAAATAGAGCTCTCGAGAGGCCATCGCAACATGCCCTCATCGTGTACTTCCACTATGCGATCGTGTAGTATTTGGTATACAATCGTATATTAAAAGGTAGGCGATCGTATAGGTTTTGAGAAGGCGATCGTCTAATTATGCTAAGCAAACGTGTAGGAGTTTGTAGGCGATCGTGTAGTGAGGAAAGAGAGCTCTCGAGAGTGGGAGTTTGGAAGACGCTGTCGTGGAAAGGCCATCGCAACGTGCCGCTCATCGTCTACTTCCACTAGACGATCGTGTAGCATTTGGTATACGATCGTATAGTAAAAAGTATGCGATCGTGTAGGTTCTGAGAAGGCGATCGTTTAATAGTAATAGTTAAGCGATCGTGTAGGAGTTTGTTGTCGATCGCAGAGGATTTAGTAAGCGATCGTTTAGTCATACTGAGCGATCGTGGAGAGATTGTAAATGATCGTTTAGCTTCTAATAAAGAAGTTGTTCATCGTTCACTTGTTCTTTCCGGAAGTTTGCACCTATTGTTACGTTAATAAAGAATTACTAAACGATTGTGTGCGATTGTGTATATAATTACCAAACGATTCTTTAATTTCCTTTAGGTCGAGGGTTTGTTCTATAATTTTCCAGAGGTCGAAGGTCAGATTTTCTCATCTTCCCTACAGATCTTTTTTAGTTTTCGACAGGTCGAGAGTTGAACACTCGTCCTCTTCTCAATTTCCTTTAGGTCGAGAGTCAAACCCTAGATCTCTTCTTTAATTTTTGACAGGTCAAGGGTTGAACCCTCGTCCTCTTCTCAGGTTGAGGGTCAAACTCTCGATCTCTTCTTTAATTTTCGACAGGTTAAGGGTTGAACCCTTGACAAAATATTTTAAATTAAATCCCCACCTCGAAATTTCCAAAACAACCATAGATTTCTAAATAATTTTAAAACCACTATATTTCCCTAAATAGTTTTTGTAATCACAATATTAAAAAAAAAAAAAAAACCATTTATTTGACATTCTTCAAGTTTTTTCCCAGTTAAATTTCCTATACTTTATTGATTGGTTCATTGATTCGTTTTAAGGCATTAAATGCACACACTTATTCAAGCTCAAAGTCGAAGGTTTAAACATAAAATTGACTCACCCACCAAACTCAAGGTAAAGTTGGAACTTTTCCCTAAAGAAAGAAAGAAGAACATTATGAGAGAAAAAGGGGGGATGATTGTATATATTGATGTACAAGCATCAATGGAGCTGTAGCTTCCCGCCAAGGCAAAAGAAAAAGCAAGCACAACCAACGTCTCCTTGGAAAACTGTATTGTAAAAGTAAGGAATAAAAGAGCTTTATGCAAAATCCATCCAATGAAACACGTTATAGTCACTTATTATATTCAGCAGAACCACAAGCTTTGCTTGTTGCCCCCTACTTTCTTCCTTCTTATAACTCTCTAACATCCTCACCCCTTTGTCCTCAACTTAATCAACCAATTCTATCAAAATGGGATCAGATTTTGAACTAAAGATCAGCCCAACAAGAGATGATGATCTTTCTTCAACCTTTAAGTTTCAGTTGGCCAAAGGCACTGCCACTCCTCTTTTTTTCTCCAATGAAACCAATTCCATGTTCATTCTCACTGCCAAACTCACAGGTCTGTCTTTATCTCTCATTCTGTTTCTTTTGGTGTTTCTGTCTGTGTTCTCTATCTTTCATTTTTGGGGTTTTTCTCTTTCATTTTTCGGTTGCAGGCTTTGCAACAGATGACATTGTGATAACTATTAATGGAAGTGGTACTCGGATTGAGATCAGCTGGGGAAAACCTATTCAGAAAGTGGAGATTACGGGACGGAAGTACAAGAAAGAAACAGAGACAAGGAGGTTCAAGAAGATTTTTCGAATTCCCGATAGTGTGGTTTTGGATGAAATCAAGGCAACATATGATGATAAAGAATCGATTTTGAAGATTTCAATGCCGAAATCGGTAGATGGAATGCTTGGGGTAGGAATTGAAGAAGTAATGGATCGGGAAGCTGATGAAGCCACATTTGAATCTCAGGATTATGAAGAGGAGCTGCTTGAGACTCTGGAAACTGGCAGAAAGACCAATTTGGTTGACGATAATCATGAAAAGGAGGAAGACCATGCCATTAATAGAGTAGTTGAAGAAAATGCCGAGCCCGAAGCATTTCATAAGATAGAATATGTAGCAGAAATGCAGCCAGAAGAGATCGAGAAGCTGAAGGGCAGTGAGATGGATCAAGATACTGATGGAGAATCCAACAATGGCCACTCTCAAACTGAAAGTAAACAGACAGTAAAAGTAGAGGCCAGAAGAGAAAATGTTAATGGAGAAATCAAGGTTCCCAAGGTTAGGAGTATGGACGGGATAGAAGTGGCTGAAGGAACAGCCAACTATCAGAAAGAGAAACGACTCAATGCTGAACCACGTAATGGTGCTAAAGCAACCATGATAAACAAGAAACCATATGTCAAAACACAATCACAAGCTTCTACTGATCGAGGGGCACAAGTATTAGACCGAGAACTTTCCCAGCCAAATCGACTGACTCGAGCAGAACCGGGGAAGCAGGAAACATATAAAAACGTTCAGGAATTGAATGAGCTTGAAACCAATAAAGAACCTGAAGATGTAGGAAGTCCGCATTTGCAAAGCCCTGCACATCAGCATGACGAAAAAGGAGTTGATCAAAAAGGAAGAAGTTTCCAAACAAAAGATGAAAGTAAAGACGCAAGACAGGAATCCAAGTCAACACATGAAGGTTCCAGTAACGAAGCAAAACAAGAGAAGAAACAAGATTCAAAACAGTTTAAAATGCGTACTCCAATCATCATTGCAGGGTCAGCTCTTCTCGCCTCCCTTGTAATTGTTGTGTTTAACTTAGTGAAAAATAAAAGACGAGAGAAAAATATGAGAGGTTAAAAAATGCTGAAGCAGCAAACACGTCCCATAAAAAATAAAGACTTTTCACAATACTCCCAAAATGTAAACGCGGTCAAAATAATGTAAATAGCCAGTTGCTGATGATATCACTACGTGGAACCTTCAAATGGTTAGTATGCTCAACAGGCTTGCGTCAAACTGCGTATACAATAGCAACTGCATTAATTACATATTTAAAAAGATAGTGAGTTGGCAAAGAAAAGACAATCAAGAACTTTTGGCATTAAAAGCCTGCACCTAACGACAGCTAAACAATTATAATAGGAGGGACACAGCTATCTAAGTTTCTCCAACTTTATGGTACCCTACCCATCTATGCAAAATATGAATTATTGGTCGTACAACCAGCTATATCATTTAGTTGAACGAAAAATAAAACAGTCAGATGCAGTCCAATCAGTGTAATTCGAAACTCTGGAATGTAAAGGGTAAGGCGGTAACAGTCATAAACCAAGTCTTCCAAAAACTTAATAGGAAAATTGATCATGAATCATAAAAGTTGTAAAATAGAATTACTGACAATGTATGTTGAATAATAGACGTAAATATACTGTATACGCAAGAACCAAAATATGATGTTCTCCATCTTTTTCCATTTCTCCAATTAAAACTGCACTTTTGCCCATGCTGGTATGAGGAGACTGAAGAATAAATAGTGTCAACCGTATTCTAAAAGTAGCAGTTAAAGTTTTTAAATAGTACTACGCCTTACCCCGCTAGCATATTTCAAAGTTCTGATTGAGAATATTTGATCTTTAACGCACTAATTTTATGTAATATGCAGGTAGCGTTCATTTCTTACAGAAACAATAATTCCAATAATTCAAGACTTCAAATTCTGCAAATTCTAAAATCAGATGTCAAAAAGGCATTTCAACGATTTTATGGTTGTCATGTTCTCAACCCTCAAATGACAACGATTGGTCAAGGAAATATAAAATGAGAAAACCATAAACAAACAGGACACAAGTTATTTACCTAAAGTTGAAACAGTAAAAGAACTTAGATATAACAAAACATTCAACATTAGAATAAAGACTGGGAGAGATGAAGCCCTGGGAGGTTATGGAATGTCAAAGAATCAACTGGGGAAAGAAAAATCAACAAACTACCCCTCTATTATTCTGATACAAGTACAGCCCTATTCCTAAATAAATGTCAAAACGTGGTCAAAGGCACATTTTTCTAAGTCAACAACAAGGAGCTTGACCAAACAATAAAATATTGGGTAAAATTCAATGTTTCCATTGTTAATCGCAAGTTGCTAAATGAATTTCAAACCCTTCCGGATGACCTTATAATGGTCAGAATGCATGAACAGCGTGGACTTTATAAGAAGCTCCATAGTCAAAGACTCAAAATTTTAAACATCAAGTGTAAGAGTAGGTAGAACTAATGAAAAACAAAACAAACAAAAAAACAAAAAAAACAAAAAAAAAAAGAGAAAGAAAGAAGGAACAACTATAATATGCCTATTGGTCTAGCAAGTAATATTTTCACAGAAAAAAGGGCAGGGATAAAACTCAAAGAAAATTTACCATCAGAAAATACCATTCATTGGTTGACAAGATGGGGAACAGAACTGGAGGGCTTCAATTTTCCAGCAGCAAAGAACCGGAATCGACTTAAGCTCACAGCCCTCTCTTTTTCTGCTTACACAAACATTGTTTTAGTTTTCACATGGCATGGATCCAGAGACTGAGTAAATCTCAATACTCCCCTTTATCCTTCTCACAACTATAGGTCCAAGCCACCCACTTCCTCAAACCCAGATTCAAATTTCTAGTTATCAAGGTAATTCCTATGCTTTCATTCTTCCTCCAATAGTTAAATAACTAAAAGTAAAACAAATATAACTTTTTGAGAGAAATGTAGCGCGAGGGAGACATAGACACTGTGTGTGTGGCCTCCCAAATGTCAGTTTCCCAAAAGCAGGGAAATACAGCGTACAATTTTGAATGGATTCCCTGCAAAATGGAAGAATGGGAAAGAGTTTTACATAAAAGGTAATCCATAAGTCAAAAGAATTGGGAAAACAAGTGGAACTCAAGAGCATTTACAAATCAAATCCAAATATTGGCCGTTGGGAAACCATATAGGTTTTGTTAATCAATCAAACATCATTGCAGAGGATGTCAAGTCTGTATTAATTGCATCAAGATCCAAAGAGAATAACACAGAATTTAATCAAAAGTTATTCCTACCCCAACATAAATTGTTTGTATTTACCAAGTAATTAATATTACAGAGAACAGCTACATCAACGAAGCTGTAACACAGACAGAAAATGAATTGTACAAGCTCCAACCCACCCAGAAGGAAGAAAAAAAGTAAGCATTAAGGAATGTAAGAGTCCATTCCGTCTCTAATTTTCTTGCAGAATACACACTGATTATGATTAATACAAAGAAACTCCTCTTACCCTTTCGTTTATTTTACTCGTTCATTGTTCAAACTTTTCACAATTCTGGAAGCCAACTTTGAAGATGTCCTGTAATCTGCAACAATCTGACAATTTCTATTCATGGTTATTTCCTCGTCCTAAACAATCAAGCCCTTCAGTTCTTGAGCGTACAATTCGATGGAACACCTCTCTAATCTGCCGTTCCAGAGGATCCAAACCAATCTTCAAAGTTTCACAAATCTGAGATAGCTCCTTCACTCTTTGCCTCACCTCTTCTTCCTTATCGTTCGTCAACGGGAATTGTGCTGTATCAGCCAATTCATTCATAATATGCGCAAATTTATCGATCTGATGAATCTCCTTTAATAACCCACAAGCATTTCTTCTTTCCCGCCTTCTTGATTCTTCCAAAATTCGATCGTGAAGTGAAAGCATTGGCGCCGCCCATGCAAACTGCCTCGGCAGCGAAAAATGAACATGTAAGCCGCGGTCCTGGCAAGGAATCGCTGCTACCAGAGTCCACGTTACAAACAGCAATACCATGTTCATCGTGAAAACAGGGACCGCCAGGCCATTGGTAAGCACAGTCTCATTCGCCCTCGGAGCAGCCAAATTGCTCCCAATTGCCTGAAGCTGCCTAGCAGCCGACCACGATCGCGAAACACTCCATGAAAGCGAACGGAAATGCCCCAAAGACCTACGGTCTCTGGTACCATTATTACGTCCAAAAGAACGGTTTCTCTGAGCAATAGCCGGGGAATTGGCATCATTTTCATCGAGCATTGCAATGGCTAAGTCTATCAAAGCCTTCTTCGCACGACGAAATTGCCCCTCACCAAGAGTTTTCTTGTAACTAGAATTATCCAAAGCACTAAGCACAATCTCCAACAACTTCTGCCACTGCCTCAGCTGCTCAATCCCATCTCTAATCACATTACAAACATCAAGCGCCTTCACACTCCTCTCCAAGTAATCCGAAACCATCCTATCCATCGGCGGTTTACAAATTTCCGCCTTATGCCCAAACAAAATGATCTTAAACTCCTCCTGACAGCAAATGAAAGCATCCAAAAGCTTCCTAATCCAGGAGAGTGACAAAATGTCATCGGAAGAAGCCGACGACAAATCCTGGAATCGTTGAGTGACCTGCTTCTGGAAGGAATCAAGGTCGGAATCCAAAGAGATGCCGTCATGAGAACCGCCATCCATGGAATGAACTTGATCACGGCGGAGACTGAAGATCGAACGGCCAATGTTGGTTAACGGCGAGGAAGAACCCTGAAAATCAGTGGCAGGCATTGTTACATGAACAAGAAGAGGTCAAAATTGGATGGAAATTGAGAAATTGAAAAGGGAAAGTGAATCAGATTGTGTGAAATTCGAAATTGGGAGTATGAGAGAGAAACATAGATAGAGAGAGAGAAAATTGGGAATTGAATGATGAACCCTAACGGAGGCGGAGGCTTTTATTGGAAGAACAACGGACCGCGTATTTACGGTTGTTGGAATTTCGACAGTGGAAATGTCCAAAAAGGCCAGAAAAAATAAAACCCCCTACAAATTAAAACAAAAATAACCAATATAATAATAAACTAAATACTCGTCAGGAATTCCTTTTTTATTTTATCAGAGTCTTCCAAGTTTTAAATATTTTATTTTGTTTGATTAATATTTCTATAATTTGAATTTACTTTTTTTTTTAAATTAGTTGTCTTATAATTTAAATTATAACTCTTGAAGTTTTAAGAAGTATGTAATAAGCTTTTAAATTTTCAATTTTATATCTTTAAAATTTTTGAAAGTTTACGCACCAAATATACAATATATAAAACTAAATTTGTAATTTAACTTAAACTAAATCTATTTAGAATCTCACACAAAATTATAATATATGGCTTCATGATTTGCCCACGTAGATATCTTGTTTAGTTCTTCATTATTATTATTTTTTTTTATAAGAAGGATATCTATCCATTAGTTGAATGAATAAGATGGGCTTTGGTATTGAGTTTTTGTTTAAGATTAATAAAAATAAAATTACAATATGCCAAAATAAACATAATTCATGAACGCTCTAGGTCCGGAATTTAGACTAAGATTCGACACCAGATGGTCCTGGCATACCCTGCATCCCTTGCTACTGGGTAAAGTCATTCTTGTTTGTCTTGAATGTTTCTAAGAGTGAAAGTTGTCCCTACAAACTAACACGGGTCCTTTCATGCACACGGGTTCTTTCAGCATGTTTTGTCTTCACTCACATGCATCCTAGGAATATTCCCAAGAGGTCACCTAACATAGAATTGCTCCAAGTTAAGCATGTTTAACTATAAAGTTCTTTGATTGAGCCACCGAAAATAATATGCATCTTGTTGGCATAGGTAGTGACTTTCAATTCTTTTTAAGCCTATGGAGTTCTTTGATTGAGATACCAAAAAGTAAGGTGCATCTTATCGGCATAGATAGTGCTTTTAAATTCTTTTTAAGCTTATGGAGTTCTTTGATTGAGCCACCAAAAAGGAATGTGCATTTTGTTGACATAAGTAATGACTTTCAATTATTTGTAAGCTTTTTTTAATATATCTTCATATCCTCTTGATCTCTTTCTTTTGGATGTGATATTAGTTCATTCATGTCTCCTCCTAAGCTAAGGTCATTACAGTTCAACTGGTATGAAATTTAGAATAATTGTAATGGGTTGTATTTAGTCAAGACTTTTATTTATTTTTTAAAATGTTTTTTCTTTAATTCTCATGCATATGTTCTTTTGGCTCAAATATTTTTGGGTCTTAAAAAATAAATAGATCGAGAAGTCAATTGTTCAAGAAGTGTGAAAGAAAAGAAAACTAAATTCTTATGGACAATTCTATAATCTTGTTATTATTTATTATTTAAAGAAAATTATTTTAAAAAGCATTTTCCATGTAAAATAAAATAAATATAATAAGACAAGAAATTAGAAATAATCTAAACCAATATTTATCTGCATATGTAATTTTTTTTTGGTTTAAATCATACTTTAATTTAGAAAAATGGTGTTTATATTATATTAATTTTCATTTTAGTCTTGTAATATATTATTTTTATAATTATGTACTTAAAATGTTTGTTCTATGATAGACCAGATGAAATTTGATTATATGAAGTAATTAACACAAACTTAAATTATAAGATTAGTGCATGAAGTTTTAAGTTTTTATTATTTTCTTCCATAAATTTTATATCTAATGAATTCTTGAAATTTTAATTTTGTATCTAAATAGATCAGTAAATTTTCAATTTTTTTATTTGATAAATTTTGAAAAATGAATTGATTCATTAGATATTAATTTAAAATTTATGTTTAATATAACTCTAAATTTAACTAGATTTCAAATTTAAAGACGGAAATTTATAATTTTAAAAGTTTATAAAAAATTTGAAAATGTACTCAATTTATAGTTTAGCTTTTAACCCCAAATAAATTAGCAGTGAATAAAAATAATTAGCATGTGAAAGTACAACTTAAATAGGATTTAAAATTTTATATATTTTACCAAACGCATTTGATTGGATTTGGATTATAATTTATATTAGAAGTAATTAATTAATGGCGTCGTTTGTGAACTTTTACGCGCTGAAAACGCGGACCAAACACGCACCGAACACGCACGGAAATCCAACGGCTGATATTTGAAACAGATCTACGCTTGTCGCTTGCAGCCGTCGATTAATCTTAGGTTTTTACAATCATTTTCAAAGCCTTTTTTATGTTACTTTAATTATTATTATCAAGAAACTTTTCGCTCACTCTTCTATTTTCGCCTGTGGAAATTTTGAACTCCATGGATCGAACCTTCTATTTATCTTTTATTTTTTTAAAATTAAAAAAAAAATCCATTGAGCAAATACGAAAGACAGTTAATTTTATGTTTTATGTTTCAAATTTTATGTTTCAAATTTTATGTTTCGTTTAAAGAATAGGATAAGTTTGATAACTATTTTTTATTACTTATTTTTCGGGAAAAAGAACATAATTTACTTCTCATTTTTTTTATAATTTGAATATAATTTAAATATATAACATACAAATTATAATCTATACTATATATAAAATCAGCTGTAATAGAATAAACTTTGTTAGTGTATGTGTCTTTTTAAGTTATTTTGTGTATCCTTGATAGAATGTGACTATTCAAATGTAAGTATTTTTAAATTCAATAGGTGCAATTGATGTACCGAATGCAAGTGCTTGAGAAGAGATGATTACACATTGAATTGATATATACATATTCATATGGGTATGATAATGGGAAGATCCACGTGGGGGCAACAATAAATTTTTTTCGATTGATTCAATTTATTTATATTTAAAGATTTATTCTTCCTATTTTAATCTACATGCTCTTTTAACCGAGATTTTCTCTTGGCATGATCTTGAATCAACTTGGTATACTTCTACTAACTCTTCTCGACATGATCTTAGACTCATGATTAAAAGGATCTGAACTAAACTCTAGTATATATCATCAACCCTCTTTACCAGCACTACCTCTAGACCTTGTAGCGACGCTCATTTTGGATGACTGTGAACTAATAAACTTATGTACCGGAAAGGATGTTGGTCCTAACAATCAAAACCAATACAACCAACAATTAACAATCGATCGTCCGTGCGGGAAGAAAGACTATATGGATGGAGAATTTGTAGGTTCCATCAAAAAAAATTTCCTACAGACGACGCAATTGTTGATGTGCAAATCTTAATAGAAAAAATTTCCCACGATCTACACGTGCTCCACACTAAATTTTTAATTTAAGGACAACCTAACCTTTAAAACAAGAATAATCTAAGTACCAGTGTAGTACTTGCCATAACGTGTTTGATGCCTAAGTCAGTAAGAGGATTTTTTTTGCTATTGAAAGGTTTTAGGGATCAAAATGGACTTTTTTCTTCTTAAGTCATGATGATGTATATGAATGTATACTGAGTTTCTTTTGAAGAGTATTATTTGGAGAGTCTTTAGGATATGGTTAGACTTTATTCTTAGGGTGTTAATACAATATTTATATCCCATGTATAGTTCCTTGTAGTAATACACTTGATAAATACATCCTCGACATGGTATTAAAGTCTTGCTAGCTGGTTTCTTCTTCCTTTTATTCTCTATCATCGCTGTCGTTCGGTCATCACACCAGTGTCGACCACCCAGAACCCCTATCCGGCGTGAAGAAGAACTGCCTAGATCCCCTATCCGAAGCCACTGTGAAAAACTCGATCCTCGATCCCCACTGTGAAAAACTCGACCCCCTGATCCCCGGTCCAGAACTTGACCCTCGATCCTCAATTTCCAGTCCAGATCTTGACCCCCGATCCAGAACTCGATCCCCGATCCCCAGTCCAGAACTCGATCCTCGATCAAACTTGATCCTCGATTCCTGATCCAGAACTCAACTCCCGATCCCCAGTCCAGAACTCGATCCTCGATTCCCGGTCTATAACTCAACCCTCGATCCCTTCTACTCTGCTTCCTAAAGTCGAGTGTAGATACTTTCTCAAAAGAGGTCATATTTTGGACAACAGTCCTACAAGACCACCGCAACCACCGGGACATACCTCCAAGTCTCAATCTTTTACACCTAATCATGGCTCTGCTTATATTGTTGTTGCCGCCTCTGAACCTTCCCCGTCTACTTTTCAAATGAGTGACTTACAAGACTTGCTTAAACAGGTGATTTCATCCAATTCCTCCGTACTTACGGTCTCTCTAGGTAATAGATGGCTTCTTGATTCTACTTGTTGCAACTATATGACGTCTGATTTTTCTCTTCTGACTACACCTACTCCTACCAAATCTCTTCCTCTCCTTTATGCTGCTGATGGTAATTGCATGACCATATCCCATGTTGGCTTTGTTAACACTTTCCTGTTACAGCTTTCCAATACTTATTGTGTTCTAAATCTATCCTTTAATCTTTTCTCCGTTAGAAAATTGTGTGACCTTGGTTTAACTATGTCTTTTTTTTTTTTCTACTGGGTATCAGGTTCAGGATTCGTAGACGGGATAGACAATTGGTATGGGCCGCAAAGTGGAAAGATTGTTTGAGCTCACATCTCTTCAGCTTCCTATTTGTTCTCTTTCTGCCCCTGCCACCGACTCTGCTATCTATTAGTGGCATCTCCGTCTTGATTATGCTTCTATCAAAAAACTCCGTGATTTAATCCCTAGTCACAATTTGAATAATGTCTCCAAGTTTGTATCTTTTGACTATTTGAATTGCAAATTTGCAAAACAACCCGCATTGTTTTTTTCCCATTCTAATTCTATAAGTGATAGTCCTTTTGAATTAATTCACTCTGATATTTTGGGACCCGCTCCTATTTTCAATGTTCGCTTGACTCCGTTTGATGGAATTCCACTTGAAGATGCCAGTCTCTATCGTCAATTGTTAGCAGTCTTATTTATCTGACAGTCTCTCGTCCTGACATTGCATATATTGTTCACATTATTAGTCAGTTCATGACTGCCCCTCAGACCATTCATTTTACTATTGTTCTTCGTATCCTCCGTTATGTCAAAGGTACTTTGGGGCATGGACTTCAGTTTTCTTCCCAGTCTTCCCTAGTTTTATCAGGATATTCTGATGTTGATTAAGCTATTGATCCTACTGATCGGCGTTTTACCTCCGACTATTGTTTTTACCTTGGTGATTCTCTCATTTCTTAGCGCAGTAAGAAACAGGGTGTTGTTACCCATTCTAGTACGGAGTCTGAATATTGTGCTCTGATTGATGCTACGTCAAAACTCTTATTACTTCGTTGGCTTCTTGCTGATATGGAAGTCCCTAAGTCGTCTGCCACTATACTTCACTGTGACAATTGTAGTGTCATTCAAATTACTCACAATGATGTTTTTCATGAATGCAAGCATATTGAGAATGATTGTCACTTTGTTCGTCATCATCTCCTGAGCGAAACTCTGATGTTACGCTTTGTTTCCACCGTTGAGCAACACGCTGACATTCTCACCAAAGCTTTCCCTCCTGGTCGTTTTCTTTAACTACTTAACAAACTCAAGTTGATTCCAGCCTTACCACCTTAAGTTTGAGGGAGGGTGTGAATGTATACTAGGTCTCCTTTGGAGAGTCTTATTTGGAGAGTCTTTAGGATATGGTTAGGCTCTATTCTTAGGATGTTAATATAGTATTTATACCCTTGTACAGTTCCTTGTAGTAATACACTTGATAAATACATCCTCAACAATGTATATATAGGCTAGTTGACCCAAGATTTTTAGGCTAGTTGACCCAAGATTTTCACTTCTCCTCTTAGGATTTAGACTCTCAAATATCAATTCTCTTCTCAATCTTCGATATTGAGCTATAGGTATGAGAATTGCACACCTTTAGGCAAAATGATTGTTGGACAATCATGCAACAGGGTGAATAGACTTGCTTGATTAAATAAAGTTTTTTTTTTAAAAAAAAAATAATCAAAATTAATCAATTGAAACTAATAAAATAAGTAACCTAAAAATGCTAAGATATTCAACAAATTTTCTAAGCATGCAATCTACTCACAAAGTAATTAAAGAAATAGATGATACTAGTACCTTTTATAGGTTCCAAAATCCCTACTCCACTCTTAAAGACTCATTCTAGGGTATTTATTGTGATAATTCTCTTATGGATGGGAACCAAGTCAACCGACCACTCTTTTTATGAGTTAAAGAGATAATCTCATACGATCTCACTTTTCATGTTTTTTTTTTCCTCAAGCTTGAACCACTACAAATATTTTTTCGAGATTAGGATTAAACTACTATACCTAATTCTGAGGTGCATCCACACTTTAATACAAATTTTCAATAATAAAATGATGAAAATTAATTCCCACAAAAAGAAAACTCTCACAAAAGTAGATTAGACAAATTTGACAACTAGAAAACACTCCACAAATTTTCTCAGAAAATAAAATAGTCAAGATGAAGAGAAAATAAGAGATTTTAGATTTTTTTGGTACCCTTTTAGAGCAACAGAGATGATAAAGCTTGCTGGAAAAAAATTCCTTGAGAAAGATAATGAAATTCGGCTAAAGTAAAATTTGAAGGATTTAAAAGTAACTACTAGATTTAGGTAAAAAGGATGAAAGGGGGAGATTAAAAGGTAAAATAGGAAAGGATACATAACAATAATAATAATAATAATTAAACTTTAAAAAGTGACCGTTGGTTATTATTCTTTTTCTTCTTTTTAAATAATTTTAAAAATTAATTTATTTTAAATTTCTTTTAATTTAAAAAGAGAATATTTGTACAGTGTCACATGTCATGATTTGAGCTGTCCAACTTATTTGATTATTTCTCTATGTGTATACTCTCTTCACTTCATAAATATCACATGTCGTTTTCTAATTGATCCATATGTCCCAAATTATCACCACATAGTATTTTTCTTTCAAATCCTCTTTTGGCCACAATATCTACGTTTGATGTTCAATTCGAATATTTCAATATGTGTTGAGATGGTCTTTTTGAACTCTACACTTGATCACTCCCTCTTAGATGAGTTATTAAGTTTGAATGGACCTAAGTTATTGAGTAAAAAGCATGTGTTTAATGTCATATTTGATAGCTCTATAAAATCAGAATGATTTTATGCAAAAGCAAGTCAAACATATGTTTTAGCCATGATTAGTGAAATAATGTAAAATATGTGTAAAAAGAGTCAACTTTTTAAGTTATTCTTGTGTCTTTATGTCATTTGCAGAAAATTGTCAAACATGTGCCGAAGATTAGTTTGGAAGCATTTAGACAATAGAATACACAGTAGCTGGGAAGAATCAAAACTGCACCCAAATTGGGACTGAGATACGATTGCAACCTTCAAAAAAACAAAAATTTTATTTTTTTTTTTGGAATTTGCATAGTCTTCACAAATTAAATCCAAATCTTCACTATTTTCGTCCAAACCAATTAGAAAAGAGCTATAAAGAGTGTTTATGGAAACCCTAGCCTATGGAAGTCTATAAAGGCACCAATTTCATCCCCAAAGTCTAATTATCAAGCTCAAGCCTCAAGAAATTTTAATGTTTTTCTGCAATTTTATTTCATGTACGTTATAAGGAGTTATAATTTCGATCCTTTTTCATCTTGTAGATCTCCTTCAGGGAATGTTTGTTTTGTAGACATCCTAGATTCCTATGGAGTGGACATCTGGATTACTATTTTGTTTTGCGATATTGTAAAATATCCTAGCATTTGAAGATTCTTGGACATCCTAGGATACCTAGATGGAGGGCATCTAGCACCTAGAGAGTTTTGGATGCCCTTATGAAAGATGGGTTTTCCAAATTCCCGAGTTAAAGGCATCCCCATTTTTCATTTTTCTTCTTTTTTTATTTTATTTTACATATATATGTTTTAATCTTCATTTGCATTATATAATTAAAATAAATACTATCAATCATATATATCATATATTCTTATTTATATCGTAATTCTTATTATTTTTTAGAAATATGTTTAAATCTAAATTTAAATGAATATTTATTTTATAAAATATCTTAAATTATGATATATTATTTTGTTGAAAAAAGTAACATATAAAAATGATATAAATTGTATTAGTTTAAAAGAAATTTAAATTGATAAAAACAAATATGTTATAAAGTTCAAATTATATCGAATTAATTATAAATTAATAGATACTTGTAAGGGCATTCTCAAAACATTATATAAATTTAAGACATTCTCAAGTAGGAATCCTACAAAACAAACAAGTTATCAAAATATTTTTAGGTATCTGCAAAAATATTCCTACAAAATAAACATGGTAATTTAAAGATGTCAGATATCTATAATTTATAATTTCGGGCATCTAAAATTTCAATTATCTACATCCCAAAAAACAAACGACCCCCCAAAGTTTCATCTCTCTAACGTTTTTATTAATTTCTTTTGATCATATGAAATCATTTTATAAGATTGTAAAAAAGAATATGTGGTCTTTCAATATATATATATATATATACATACATACATACATACATACATGCATCTTACCCCATAAGTGAAAGTAAGCACCAGTTTAATATGTAACCACCTCCACCTAAATAGTTGCAATTCATTGATATCGTTTGTATCTATTGTATCCAACAAACACATACATTTGGAGAATCATGCCCCATCTCGAAAAGTTGTATCTTGCTAGCATCAATTGCTTCTATTAGACTCAACAAACATATACACTCAAATAGTTGTGTCCCATCTAGAAGAAGTAAAATAGAAATTTATTTGTTCCTTACTTGATTTGATTCATTTTTTCCTAATTAAAAAAGGTTTGAGTCGACATGAGTCTCAATTAGCATAAACTTGGAATATCAATTTCAATATCGAAAGCTCAACCCCCCTGCTTACATTTGTCCAAAAAAAAAGTTTGAATTTTGTATAAACTCAAGGAATTTGAAACATTTTAGGAGACCCAATAAGCACAAAGAAAAAGTGAGCAATGGCGTACATAGCAAGTTGAAACAAAATTATAACAAATCTAGCACAATTTAAAACTAAGCAAATATGGAAAAATTTGAACTTTCATCCATACTTTTTTTTATTAATCGAGGTCTATCACTAATACACCTACAAATGACAAAAGTCTATCACTAATATCTCAAATCATTGATTGAGTTCTATCAGTGATAATTGTATATCGTGTTGATTGCTTACATGCTCGTTCTTTTTAATTTTATTATTGGTATATCATATCGATAGAATTTAAATGTGACGTAATATAAGAATCATATTATTTATTTGCATGTTTAGTTGTGTTTTTTAGGCATGGATGTTCGTTTTTTAGGAATATTATGGATGTACATTATCACTAAAATAGAAATCTTATATCAATGATATTTAAGTTATATATATATATATATATATCTTTAATTATTTGCATGCTAATTTGTTTAGTTTATCAAAAATATACTATATCAATATAATTAAAAATGATGTACCAATGATATCTTGAAACTATTTTAGAGAATATAAATTTATTGTATTTAACTTTTGGTTTTTTTAGGCATTGTTTGATAACCATTTTGTTTTTTGTTGTTGTTTTTTAAAATTAAGCCTATGGACATTAATTTCACCTCCAAATTTCTTTGTTTGTTATCTACTTTTCATCAATGGTTTTAAAAAACCAAACTAAATTTTAAGAACTAAAAAAAGTAGTTTTCAAAAAGTAGTTTTTGTTTTTGGAATTTAACTAAGAATTCAACCATTGTACTTAAGAAAGATACAAATCATTATAAGGAATGTAGATGATATAGGCTTAATTTTCAAAAACAAAAACACAAAATCAAATGGTTACCAAACGGGATATTAGTAATTGTTTGTCTTCTATTCTTATTAGGGCTAGTTTGGGATTGCTATTGCTTTTAAAATAATTTTTGGCAACTGTGGTTCTAGAAAAATTAATTTTGAAATGAAATTAAAGTTGTGTTTACCAATTTGTAATAAAAATATGTGTAATTGAAATGAGATTTCATGGATAGATTAATTGCAATGGGCTTCAATAAAAAAATGTAATTGGATTACTTTTGATCATGTTTACTTGGATATTTGTGTTTACTTTGCATTGTTTTTTTACTGTTACCATTACTATTTACTGTCAATCAATAACCGTATCTATAATAGTAATAATATCTGTGACAGATTCATAATTATTCTACTGTAATAGTAATATCTTATATGAAAAAAACTAGTGATCCCATGTAATTTTCAAACGCAATCGAGTTGATCATCTCTGCTCCACAATCAAATTGCATTTTTTTTATTACAAACTTGGAATTGGACTCCATATTTCATTACGATTATGGAACACAGATGATCAACAACACACGTAATCAAATGTGGCCCATTTTTTTTTATATTACCATTTATTTATTGCATTTTCCCTAGGATAAATATGGCCTAATTAGTATTCGAAAATTTTCAACTGGAAACCTAAAAAAAAGTAGATTATATCGTTTGGTAAATAATGCTAAACTATTGTGATTACCAATGAGCAAGTTAATTTTAATGTTTGATAAGTAAATACTGGATTTTCTTGTCGTAGATATAATAACTCTAATGGACCTATTATTAAATTTTTATTTTTTATAATTTATAATTTTAAATAATAGTTTTTAAATGATATATTTTGTTTGTCTGGATTAATTTTTAAATACTAAGGAAAATAGCTTTTTTTTAATATATATATATATTTTTTAAAAAAATGAATGCATTCCATTTATAAAAATTAGGAGATAAATTTGGTTAAGTGAGAAAGAAATAGAACTATAAATTAAATCTTAATTTTAAAGAATAAATTTGAAATTAAAAATTAATTAAAAATATTTATGATGTTAGGAGAATTAAAAGCTGGTAGGAACAGATGAAACTGATTTTAAAATAGGTGAAAAATGAACGTATTTTTTAAAAGTGATTTCAACATATAATTCAATCACAATCTATTTTGCTAAACCCAAAAAAATACTATTAATAATATTTATATTTGTAATTTATCAATAATTATCTACATGTTTCTTACTATTAAATATATTGTTAATAATTATCAATAGAATAAAAAAGGTATATAAGTAATATTATTTCACCCAGATTTTTATCCATGGTTGTTTGTTTGCTTATTTGCTATTAAATCTATTACTCCTATACATTATCAAAAGAGGAAAATGATATATTAACTACGTTTAACTTTTTTATTTACAATTTATGATAGTTAGCATGCTTATTCGCAATTAATTTTATCGCTGATATATCATCGATAAAATTATAGTTAACTTGCTTAATTACTAATTTGATCTTTGACCATTTTTTTTCTTTCTTTTGATGGTTGTTTTTCATGCTCATTTGGACATAAAAATAGTCTACCAAACTTATTGGTAAAAATAGTCTACCAAACTTATTGGATTGTTTGCTCATAGATGTAAATTAAAATAATCTATAAAGTAATTATAAAAAATCACTAATAGACATATTAATGGTCTATAGTTAAATACTTAAAAAATTGTTCATCTTGATAAATGATATATATTTATCAATGATAAATATAAAAATAGTCTCTAGCAATTATAAATAAAAAAGAAAAAATTTGATAAGTTTTTTAATGATAGAATATTAAAATGATTTGTCAATGATAAAAACCCATGATTAATAAATTATATAAATGATACTGCGTAGATTTTTTTTAAAAAAATAAAATTATTGTATTTGTAAATTATTTATTTGTGTGACATATTTATAAATATGAGAACTAGTTTTATTATCCATTACAATTATTCAAGAAAAGAACCTAGAGAGGTTTCTCTAGCTAGTCACTTTTTCTTCCTTTTCTTTTTTCCTCCTTTTCTCTAGTAATAACCTTCTTCCCTTTTTCCTCCCCAACTATTTAATACTTTCCTATGTTCTTCAATCTTTCTTTGTCCATTTCTCTTCAAATGGAGAGTTTTCTCTTCAAAAGGAGAGTGAGAAAAAAAACTTTAGTTTATGTAAGAAGCATTTTCCCTCTTTTCAAGATTCATGATTTATGAGGATTATTCAAGGTTTGAAATTTCGATGTTAATGAGAATATTGATATTTCAATTTTATGAAAATATCGATAGAAATTTTAGAAAATTTTATAGAAATTGATGAAAATTATTATAATTAGTTAATAAAATTTTGATTGTGTCTGTTAGATTATAATAGACCAATGATATGAAAATTCAATAGTAAATGTTTGAATGAAAATATATGATTTTTTGAAAATAAAGATCTTATATGGTAAAAGAGAAAAAACTTTCATTACACTTCTCTTGTGTTAACCTAGCTAATTGCAAAATAATAATAATAATAATAATAATTAAAAAAAAAAAAAATACCAAAATGTCATTGAAAATTTTAAAATTTCGAGAAATTTCGAGGTGAGAGAATCAAAATCCTCCACCGAAATTTTGAGCCTATCGAAAATTTGAAATTTTCATCGAAATTTCAAGATTTCAATCAAAATTTTGAACTATGGGATTATTTAATTTTAAATTTTAAGTTTATTGTTTAGAAATTATGTATTTATAGTTGAAAACAAGGTAAAAATTGCTGATTTAAATATAAACAAAGTAAGCATGTTGGTATATATTTAAGATTTGATTTGAACTTAATAAGGTGTGAAAAGAGTCATTTTGGAGAGAACATATTTTTATTATTGAAAAATCCATAAAACTCAACTTATGATTATTAAACATGGATAAAAAAAACTAAAATCTATAAAGCTGTGAAACTTAATGTGCTTTGTGGTCTTCATCAACTATTCAACTTAGATTCGAATGAGTAGACTCTTATTATCAGATGTGGAATAGGAGACTAAAGAGATATAATATTTTTAGAACCATAACTTTATATTTATAACTTGATCCCAAGGTTCCCATAATTCCCTAGAACAAACGAGTTGTTTCTACTCAACGGACCACACTTCAATATGAAAAATTATGGGTCCATAATTAGGATCACACAATATACCTATTAAATAGTCGAAATATAATTGCTATTTAATTTATTATCCACATGAATTAATTGTTAAATTAATCCGAACATTTGTGGCTTTGTGCAAGAAATTGCAAGTGCAGTTTCTAAAAAGCAGATTGTAATTCTTATTAGCAACAAATTCATGCGACATCCTAGATATCCAACTCACAGACATCCAATATTTGTTTGAATTGACTTAACAAACAAATATTTTAACAAACGCATTTTAATTAAACATTTTTTTAATAAAAACTATTAAAAATACACTTCGATCAAAATCTATTTTGAGTGGTTGTCAAACACTCTAATTTTTTTAAAATAATTTATTTTTTAAATTAAATACTTAAAAATGTATTCCAAACACACGCTAACATTATATGTCTCCTTAATTCTTGGCAATTATGGCAAAAATCAATTGAATACCAAGTCTTGGGAGGAAGTAAAAAGGCAGAAAATTATGTACTTTCATGAACTTTTCTTTTCTTCATAGTTTGTATTTCATCATTTGTTATACAGTTGGAAGAACTATATTTAGAGTTTGTTTGGAATATATTTTGAAGTGTTTAATTTAAAAAATAAGTTATTTTGGAAGAATTGTGAGGGTTTGGAAACAGCTTAAAATAGCTTTCCGAGTATATTTTAGAGTCTGTTTGGATTGACTTAAGAATTTTTTTTTTTAAAAAAAAGAACTCATTTTTATTTAAGCATTTTTGATATAAAATTAAAATTAAAATACACTTGAAAAACTATTTTAAATGGTCACCAAACATTCTAATTTATACTAAAATGACTTAATTTTTAGATTAAACACTGAAAATGTATTTCGAACACACCCTTGATCAATTGAGCCACATTAACTTTAGCATATTAGATATTTTTTTTTTTTTGAAGACATTTATACATTTGAATTCCAAACCAGATTTTAATTCAAGTTTGAAAGAAGGAAAAGCAAAACTTGAAATTAGCAAGATTCGATAATAACTTAATTAGCAAAGAGAATGCAAAGCTGTTTATTAGAGAAGAATACAAATTATATCTAAGAAATACAGTTGTTGAAATTTGAAAGCTAAAGACTAGTTTGGATTGACAGAGAACAAAGTGTTTTTTAAAAGAACTCATTTTTATTTAAACACTTTTGATAAAAAATGATTAAAATACACTTGAAAAGCTATTTTGAATTGTTACCAAACACTCTAATTTCTTCTAAAATGACTTATTTTTTAGATTAAACACACACCCTTAATCAAATTTTATCAAAAGTGTTTAAATAAAAACGATTTTTTTTAAAAAAATAATTTTTTTCTGTCAATCCAAACAAGTCCTTAACTTTCAAATTCCAACAATTGTATTTCTTAGATATAATTTGTATTCTTCTCTAATAAATAGCTTTGAATTCTCTTCGCTAAGTTATTATCGAGTCTTGCTCATTTCAAGTTTTGTTTTTCCTTCTTTCAAACCTGAATTAAAATCTTATTTAAAATTCAAATATGTGATTACTAAAGAGCTAGATTGTTTGAATCTCTCTTTCTTTCTTTCTTTTCTTTTTTTTTTTTTATATTTTTATCATTATTAATTTCCATTTCAAACATTAACACTCTTCCAAAAATTATATTCACGTGTTACTAAAATTGCTCTCTTGAGAAAAAAAAAAACTTTGTTTCATTTTTAGAATTTTGTTTAAGCCGTTCTTTTGGGACATGATATTTAGAATACCATCACTTACTAATTACTATGTGTTTGATAATGTACACTTGCCCTACACTGCATTTATTCTCTTAAAGTTTTTCAATTTTGGACAACACATTTTCAGTCGATAATTTTTTTGTGACATTGCTGGAAAGTGACATTTTTAATAAAATTCCATTTGGTAGTACATATTTGAATCTAATTGCAATTACAATCACTCTACTGCAATTGCAAAGATTTGGTGTACACGCAAAGGACCTTGCAACTTTGAGCTAAATGATAAGATAAAGAGAACATTACACTAACACTCGGAAAAAAAAAATGAAGAAAAAGAAGAAGCAACAAAAATAATTGACCAAACAAAAAAAATCTTATGAAACATATAATTGTAAGAAAGCACATGTTGAAATGTCTTGAATCTGTTTGCTGGCGCTTCGAACAACCTATTCAAATTTTGTATTCAACATATTTATTTATTTGCAGTTATTTACGACTTTGACCTTAAGGTTTAGAGTAGTGCACTATAGGCACTGTTTTGATGTAATTTTGAAAACATTCTCTCAAATAATATTGTTTTTTCTCTGCTCGTGGACGTAGTTAACACATTATTAGTGAACCACGTATATCTATGTGTCGATCTTCTCTATCTCTACGTTCATTCTTTATATTCTTTAATTGTCGATTTCGCAACAACACATTAATTAAAGAGTGATTGATCAAATTAAAAATTTAGTACTTTGGGTAATTTTCTCTATCTTAGTTTATTTCATGAGTTCTGCACCAGTTACATACTACTATGGTATTAGAAAGCATGCAACCATTTTAGTGTTATAAATAATAAATTAAACAAATTTTAAGAGAAATTATAATGGATGGCAATTTAGAATAGAATTTTGTAAGTGTTCTCTACGTTCAGAATTTACAAATATACTAAAATATTTAGTTTCGATATTTTATTTTTACGTTTTTTCAAAATTAGTCCTTATAAAAAAAAAAGTGTTCTTGTCCTTCTCACACGTTTTTTTATACTTTTTCTTCCTTTTCTTCATCGTCCTTGCAATAATTTGTAGTTTTCTTTCCCCTTTACTAAAATCAAGATCTATTTTTAAAGTTGATTATGTTATCTATTTCTTTAGTTGATTATGTTTTTTTTATAGTATATCAATAGTATCATATACTTGTATTTTGTATTTTAGTCTGCTGATATAATATATATCAATGTGAGTTATAATTGATTTAGATGATAGATTTTTCATTTTATTCATACCCCCAAAGGAAGGATTAAATATCAAGAGAAGACTACCTTCAAATCTAAGATTGAAACATTTAATTAGTAAAGCTAATATAACTATATACTAGTTAAAAACACTTGAAAAGTTTCTTTACTTTAAATTTAGGTGCGTTTAATTTTATAAGTATGATATTCTAAGTGTACCAGCGGTATATCATATATAAAACATGAATGTATCCGACATCAATCAGTAAATATATAAAACATGAGTGTATTAGGTTTATATCTCTAACATCAATCAATATACCAAGTATGTATCAATAATATATCTAATAACTATTAACATTCGATTAGTAACTTGTTTAAAAATAAAACATGCATGTTTCATTTTATATGCATGATAATCCAAGTGTATCAGCAGTATATTATATATATAAAACATGAGTGTATCAAACACCAATCAGTAAATACTTGAAGTAAGACATGGGTGTATCAATATTATATCTAACAATAATCAACATTTCAAGCATATTCGCAGTATGTCTAACTACATCAACACTCAATCAATAACTTATTTTGAAGTAAAACATGTGTGTTCATTTTATAAGCATGATATTCCAAATGTATCAGTAAGATATTAAGTTAACTTATCAAGTACCTCTAGGTTAACTTATTTTATCTTTTATATCTTTCCAAGTGATATACTATAAATGCTCAATAATATACTTTAAAATTTGTATATAAACAGTATATTAACAACCCAATGACCTTTTACATGTATTATAATTAGAGTGTATTAGTAAGCTAATATATATAAAAGTGTATCAAGTGCATCAACAAGTATATCAAATATATTAAGTGTATGTGTATCAAGTGTATAAGTATATCAAATATTTATGTCAAGCTTTGCTTTTGCCATTGTTGTAAATAACAAATATGTGAACTATGGGCTTAATTAGAGTAATTTGTTGGACTGACAAGAAAAATAGTAAATTTTAAAGCTTTATTTGAAAAAATGGCAAAAATGGTTCAAAATTATAAAAATAGCAAAACGAATTTATATAATAGAAAATAGTAATTAGTAAATGACAAAACTACCTTTAAACAACAAAATTAAGTACAAACAAGAATGTAAAGATACACTGCTTCAAAAACAACTCGAAAAATACATTCTACCTAAACATTCTAAAACCACGAATACATAGTATCTAAATATTCGTGGGGTCATTAGAAACTTATGGATGTCCACAATGATGGACTTCCTCCAAAGTGAGAAAGAACAAAGTTGATTGTACCAGTGAAGTTGTTGTTAGCGAATGAGTATTTGAAGAAATTGCAACTTCAGGACGATGTGACTACTGAAAATATATGACCATTCTGTTCATAGGATCTTAAAAGCCAACTTTAAACACTATCAATCTCAAAAAAACGTCATTGTTGAAAACGATGTTCAGAGTAGAAGCAAAAATAAGAAACAAGGTTGGCGACCTAGCGAGAGTGATCATTAAAAGCTAACCAAGAGGATGAAATTCAAGAAAGGGTTGTTGAACCAACAATCGCAGACATGAGATTGAGAAGGAGAAAAAGAGATTTTGAGTGGCAGCTAAGTGAAGAAAATGAGATTTAAGGTTCTTTGTTATCTTATTTTGATGATGATGATGATGATGATATTATATTAATAATAAACTAAATACTATATATACACACATATGTTTCAAATATTTAAAGTTTAATTCCTATTTATATGTTTTTTTAAGTACAACAAACCATTTTTCTGTGTTTCTATATGAAAAATTGATAACATCGAAAATATGAAAAAAAAAAAAAACCAAATTAATTTTTATAACAATATGTATAAAATAATAATTAAAAAATTTAGATACAATTGAATTTGTAACAAATATTTAAACAAATCGAAAGTTAGATAAGTCAAATTTGATAATAAAAGATAAATTCAAATATAAATTGGGGAGAAAAGTCAGGAAGTTTTTGTTTAAATTAATATAAAATCTAATTTAATAATAAAATATAAATTCAAATATAATTTGGGGGAGAAAAATCAAGAAGGGAACTCATTTATTTACAATTATCCTGTATTCATAATTCAATTTTCATTTAAGCTTCAACAATTGTAGAGGCCTAACAAAAACATCAAGATTGTAAAAGTGAATATTTATTTGTTTGTAAAAAGACAGATTAAAGGTATAATAATATAATAAGATGATAATGAAGAATGGAGATTAAAAAAAATATAAAAAATGATAAAAATTTAAATGAAATATATAGTTTGGTACATGATAATATGTATAAAATATTGAGTAAAATCCTAATGAGGATAAAAAAATTTAATCTAAATTTAAAATAATAACAAATGGATAAAATAATATAAAATCTAAAGGTATATGATAAATTAAAATCAAATGGTGATAAACAAATTAAAGATGGATCACTTTCGAATATTTATGAAAATTGGTTAAATCAAATTAAAATAGATATGAAACCGTCAATTAAATTTTTTTAATTGGAGAAAATTTTAACACCTTTATCTCTTGAATCCGTTAGATTGAAGTCACATAATTGAAAATTCCATTTACACTATATTTTTATTGAGAATTGATACACGGTTTTATAACAGATATTCGATATTTCTATTGAAAATTTATACACGACATAACAATTACACAGTACTTATAAAAATTGTTAATCAACCATACCAAAAGCAGTTTGGGATTAAAAAAATATATGTTGCACATACACGTTTTTGTCAAAAAAATCTTATTATTTTTATTTTATTGGCAAAAATCAAAAGACACCTCGAATTTGTTATTCTCTCTAATTTCTATTTTCTCTTATTTCTCTAATTTGTTTGGTCCTTTTTCCGTAAGTGACCCAAATTTTAAAATTGAGAGAATGTGAACACGTGGCAAGTAATAGAGTGGGTCTTCGTTGGCGCGTAGGGGTAGAGAGAGACTGGGTCTGAGCTTTAAATTCTCGAACCATATATGAATTTACCAATTTACCCTTCTCTAGGTCCCCAATAACGAAAGCGTCAAATCTTTTATCATTATTTTACTTATATATTTTCGAGGTCTCAGTATCAGCGTCAAATCAATTTAATTTTTTTGACTCTTTCTTCTTCGGATCATGGTACGGAAAACAGAGGCGGGACCCACTATTGATATATTATCGATTTTTAATTTTAAATATATATATAAAAAATATTGCTATCGATATATATTTATATTAATAAAAAATCATAAAAAATTATTTAAAGCGAAAATCCTCCTCGCTCCTTAGGACATTTTCCCCTGAGTTGTCTTGAATTTTATTTTTATGTTTGTTGATTTTTATGATTTTGTTATTGTGATATTTTGTTTATATCTTGAGCTCGAACTATAAGATCTCACTCTTTGTAGCAATCTAAAATTTTTGTAAAAGAAAAAAAGTGAATTGTTTTTACTTTTAAACAAAATTAATTTTTAGTAAATCTATACAATGGGGTACAAATGTAAATAAGATTAAATTAAGGTCACGTTTACATCAGTTAAAAAGTAATCCATCAATGATAATGTAAAAAGTAGATCCAATTAATTAATTTTATTGTTGTTTACCTGTTTTCCGTAATTGTAATGAGATGTGGGACCCGTCATAAAATTTGTAATCAAATTATTTAATCTGATTGAAAAATAAAAGGTGTTCAATCAGATTCAGTTGAAAATTACGTGAGATCTACTACCTTTATAATTACTTATCGTTACCGTTACAAATATTGTTATTATAACAGTATGAATTAGCCACATTTATTGTTAATTTTACCGTTATAGTCACCATTACAGTTAGGATCAAATAGTAACGATAATGGTAACAAAAAAAAAATGAGACAGATTCATAATTTTAAGTAAATCCGATAAAAAACAATCCAAATATGTTTGTAATTGAGGTCAACTACGATTCATCCATCAATAAAATCTCATTCCAATTATATCAATTTTTATTATGATATAGTAAAGGTGGACTATGCTTAGTGTTTAAACTTTCAATTCTATTTACAGATTTCTCATATAAATTCAAAATTTTTAAAAATCAAATGAACTATTAAATATATATTTACACTTTAGGTTTAATTAAATTTTTCTAAATTAAATTTGTGATTTTAAAAATTGTTGACAAAATAAATACAAATCTTATATTTAATAAGTTACACCTTTTTATGATACATTCCATGCATATTTAATAATTAATAGCCTGACCCCTGACCCCAACGTGTGTGTTTTAATGTACGTACACATTTGTTTTTTTTAAAAAAAAAGAAAAAGAAAAAGAAAAAAACATACAGCTGTTAAAGTTTTTTTTTTCGTACAGAAGATGGCTCGAGGGGCTTAGTTTCATATAATAATAATTATTGGTATTATTATTAAGTGGGACCCACAGGATTTTGTGAAAAGGATTGAGAGTTTTGTTCATGTAATCAGTAAATTAGAGAATTTGACATCAATATTAAAAATTAGAAATACACATAAAATCATAATAAAAGATCCTATCAATTAAGAAATTAAAAAAAATTTATTAGGCGTAACATTGATACTCCAAAATCAATTAAGTTTAAGTTCACTTTACAATTAGTCAATGGCTCGATTATAATGTTATGGATGATTTTAGACTGAAGGATACAATTGATATTTAGAAATGATAAGGTCAAGAAAAGCATGATATGAGCCAAAAGTGGAAACTGAGGACCAAAATGGGCTAAGGAACCAACATGTTTAGCCTTGACCAAGGCCAAGATCGAGCCTTGCCAAATGACTAATGGGACATGGGCCCCAGAGAGCGTTTTGGACCCGAGATATAACCCAAACAAGATGCTTGACTTCGGCCTCGGCCAAACATAAAATCGGGCCTGCCTTTTGGCCCAGTAGGTCATCTAATTATCCTAAAACGATTCCAAAATCCTAGAGAACAACCTAGGTCTTCCCTATAAATAAACTTCTTATTGCTCCATATGAGATATTTTCTGAAGGTTTGGAAGATCTAGCAGAAGCGTGATATGCATCTTGTCTTTTATTTTAATTTTTTAGAACAACAATAAATCAGAGAAGACGGAAACTTATGTGCGATAAACATTCAATCCCACAACATGTTTTTACACAGTACAAAGATAGAAACAAAGGGAGAGTCTTTTACTTACCCTTGAAGACTCAAATCTTCACGATTCCGTCCCCATGCACTGCATGAACACAACGAACGGTACTCTTCCTTGAAGACCACATACTATGTAATAGGACACCACCAACGACTTACCTCTGTATTCTCGGAGGGTGATAATCGGTGAGAGGGGTGAGCTTCACTTTAATTTGGAAGAGAGGGATTTTTTGTTTCTTAAGAGGAGAGTTTGCAAAGAGTTCTTTTTGTATAAATAAAAAAGTAAAGAGAAACACTTCTGTGAAGAAGAAAAGGAAAATTTCAAAAACTCTCTGCCTCTGACACGTTTAGACGACAGGAGTGGGTTAAGAGAGTTAAAACAACTCCTTCCCTATTATTTAATATTAAATTCAAAAATGAATTTTATATGTATATATATATGATAGAGAATACATACATGCATAAATCATAATCAATAAGCACTCTAATTTTATTTAATTTGAGTTTAAAAGCATGCAAGAAAATCATTTACAAAGAAGAGGCTTTCAGAATGTTATACTTTGATGAATCTCAACAATTTCAGCTCCTTTCCACGAAATGGATCTTCACAACACCAGTAGACCACAATATGATATTCTCTACTATTCTACAACGTGGATTGAGAGATGGAATCTCAGATTGAGGTCAAATAGGTGAAGAGAGTGAGGAGGATTTGAGAGATTTTTGAATTTTTGGAATTCAACTTGTATTTTTTTCCCCTTCAAATCTGAAATCTCAACATATCCATGAAGAATCAACATGTAGGCACTCCAATCCTTAGCTCGTTGACACCTCAAGAAGCTGATTATAGTGGGCTAGATGTTAATTAGAGGATTAATCCAAAAAAAGTTGGATTAATCCACTAACTTCCTTTTTTTTTTTCTTAATTTCATTTTTCAAAATTAAATTTAATTAAATTCAAAACTGAATTTTGAATTTCAAAAATTTGAAAAATATTTTATTTAAATAATGAATTAAACAAATTTAAGTAATTAAGTAATTAATAATTTACTATCAAATATTAAATTAATTAAACACCTAATTTAAACATGAATCCTATTCATGTTAATTAAATATTGAAATCAATATTTAAATATTCTAATCTTTCCGATTCCGTTCAATTTTAACAAAATTAAACATTTTAATTGTATCAAATACAATCAATCAAACCCTAAATTGAATTTGAACACTTCAAATTCAAAACCCTAATTTCGATTTTGAACGTTTTAAAACCGCTCAATTCACTAATCCAAGATATAATTTTACGAGTTAGTAGAGGGGCCTTATGGACTTATAGATTATGAGCTCCAACGATTTGAGATTAATTTGCTAAACTCTTTAGATCGAATTAATCAATATTCGTTAACTACTGAGACACACCACTATACTCGATAGTTGCACTCTTCTCATTATAGATATATTTCTATCCACTTTAACCATAATCAGTAAGTCGATCCTTCATAAGTTGTTCGTATTTACAGCTAGGTCAAAATTACTATTTTACCCCTATAAATACATCTTGCTTCTTAAGCTCCCACTAATCCTCTATTGAACAATTGGTTTATAGTCCAAGTAATAAACCATATCCCTCTGGGTCATGAGAGGGCGAGACCTCTTTGTTCAAAACTAGGATTCAGTACTTAAGGGAACAACCTATCTGCTTACCCTAAATTGGATAGGAGTGAATTCCATGTCACAGGACTACGTCCCCAACTATCTATCTTGTCTTATCCCTAAAATGGGAGGCTTATTGAGCAGTGATGTTGAACTACTCTCACTTATGCAGATCAAAGGATAATCCCGAATAAGGAGTTCATAGTTAGCTCAGGATTAAGATTGAGTTACCCTAAGTCATTGAATTTGAAATAGTCAGTTTTAACAGTAAACGATCGTTATAAAGAAAAGTGATTATTTCAAGGTCCGGTCTTATGCAAACATCCTTTGCATAATATGCCTCCACTCGCATGTCTCTACATGAATGATTTCAGAATCACATCGTTTGTATCAGTTATACAAAGTAGGTCACATCCAATAGTGTCCCTAGGATGAAGTACACAATCTCATCCATATACTTATAGACCATTTTAGCTATAAACTAAAACTTGATCCACATTTATGTCTCTACATAAAGTTAAAGTATTCATACTATAGCCATGAATTCGTTTATTGGATTTTTATAACAGAATGCAATATCAATAAAATTTTATTGAATGAACAACTCAATAATACTTTTATTGATAAATAGAATATGTTTCCCATATTTACGAATTGCGAGTTTTAAGACAATCCCAAAACTTCACACACACACACACACACACATATATATATATATATATATATATTAACTACTTTAATATAATAACAAATCTTATATTATATCAAATATAACACATAACCTGTAGTTTATATTATATCATATATAATATAACCTATAGATTACTATTCTCTCATCTAACTTATAGTATTTCATAATAATCAAATTAATATTAAATTTAATCTATAGTATTTATATGAGTCACATTCATATAACCCTACAAGAAAAACGAGAACTCCCGACGCCGTTTTAATGTGTTGGGAGTTAGGTCGTCGGGAGAGACCGTCTCTCCCGACGAAGTAATGGACCGTCGAGAGTTCCTGGCGCCGTAAAGGTTTGTCGGGAGTTCCCAAGTAACTCCCGACGCATGCAAACTGGCGTCGGGAGTTCCTCCGTCGGGTGTTAATTGTTGGGAGTTCCTGGGGAACTCCCGACGGATCTCCTGACGCCCGTCGGGCGGCATCGGGAGAGGGGTCTGGTTTAAACCAGACCTCTTCTTCTTCCTCACTCCCTTAAAATTTTTATCTCTCCCTCTCAAAAAACCTAATCCCCCACTGCCGCCGCCTGTTTGTCTTCCTTTCCCTCTCAAAATTTTCCCTCTTTCTCCCATTTTCCTCCTTTTTCTTCACCATTCTTCCTCCCTCTTCCTATTTTACACTTTAACTCCCATTTTCTCCATTTTTCCTATCCAACTTTTCTTCCATTTTTCCCTTAAAATTTTTCTTCCATTTCTCCCTTTTCTTCCATCAATTTTTTTTCCTGTGTAGTTGCACTATTAGGTGGATTCACAAATTTACAGACTTGGTTCATAACATACGAACAACTCGGACAAAGATATTTAGGATTACTAGAAACTTTATAGTCACATCTATAAGAGCACATGTATAACTTCATTTGATCAGCTGAAGATTCAATATTAGGCAAAAGGAAGGTAGAGCCAGACAGTGAAACTTTAGGCTTCAAAAGGGTGTCTTTGCTCTGATTTGGTTGTAAATATGTGTCATTTAAAGCTTCAACACTCTCATACAAATTAGATAAGCATCCCACCATGCCTTGATTTTTCAAAAGCCTAAGCACAGTCCATGAATCTCGCTCTCTCCATGAATCTCGCTCTCTCCTTAAATCTCGCTTGCATAGATGCCCTCAGCAGCTTCACACCCTGATTGACATCCAAAGTAATGACTTTCTCCACCAAAGCACCAACTTCTTTGATATTAAACTTGTTAAGGAGAGTAATACTACAAATGGTGGACATTGGTTTCACAGTCAAATCATCCATCAACATGTAAGTAACCACATCCTTCACAAACCCTCCTCCCACATTTCTTTTTGCCTGTGTAGTTGCACTATTTTGTGGAAATATGTGAAACTTTAGGCTTCAAAAGGATGTCTTTGCTCTGATTTGGTTGTAAATATGTGTCATTTAAAGCTTCAACACTCTTATACAAATTAGATAAGCATCCCACCATGCCTTGATTTTTCAAATGCCTAATCACAGTCCATGAATCTCGCTCTCTCCCTGAATCTTCCTCTCTCCCTACCTCTCGCTCTCTCCTTGCCTCTTGCTCTCTCCTATACTATTCTTTAAAGTTTAGACTTTCATCTGGCCCTTATTTTAGCCACATTCATTTTCTCTCTCTCTATCATTGCCTCTTGCTCTGATTTGGTTGATAATGATGCCACATACCACACACATACAACTAAAATTAAAATTACATATTGTTTTATGAGATTTTTGTAAGGATGACCATGTTTTTCTTGCCAATGAAATTTGATTAGCTTTTTAAATTTTTCTTGGCGTCACATATTGTTTTAATTGTTTTTTTTCTCACTTGTTTTTATTCTTATTCTCTCCATTTGGTTTATTTGGTATCTAAAAAACTCTGTTTGTTGTCAAAGAAAGAAGAAACAACTTTGTCATTTATTGTCTTTGTTGTTGTGATCAGAAGCAAAATATGGAGAAAGTAGTGTTGTTTTATTGGGATGATCCTCTCTATTTTCCTTTTAAACGTAAATTATTAATGCAAAGAGCAATAGTTAACTGCAGTCTAAGTTACACCTAGTTTCATATATTCATTCCTCAAATCATTTTGGGGATAAATTTGAGTTTTATGTGTGTTGGTCATCATTGTTTACTTGTTTGGATGTTCATTACCACTCGTATTAGAGTTTGAACGTGAATTTGAATTGTTTATCGATATAACATTTCAATATTTTTGTTTTATTGTAGAATGCTGTTCGAAGATGAGCTGGGACAATTGTTGAAGATGCTGTGTTGGAGAAGTGTTCTAGATGTTGTTTTCATTTTACTTCTTTTATTTATTTCTGATATGAATGTTTATCGACTTCATTTGGATATTGTAATTTCTAGTATCGACTTCGTTTGGATATTGTAATTTTTTACTTGTTATAAAATGGACTTTATTTTCGTTTATGTGAATCTTTATTTGGTATGATATGTTTCACAGGATTTCAGATCAACTTTTAAAAAATTACAAACGATATATTAAATTTTAATACTCCCCACACATATAGGATCTCCCGACGCACTCTAAAACGGCGTTGGGAGTTATGGTGGAACTCCGGACGCCTATGTGGCGTCGGGAGTTAGGGGGAACTCCTGACGCTTACGCGACGTCGGGAGTTATGGGAGAACTCCCGACGCTTACATGGCGTCGGGAGTTATGGGGGAACTCCCGACGCCGACGCGACGTCGACAGTTAAGGGGGAACTCCCGACGAATTGTAGCTCGTCGGGAGTTCCAGGAACTCCCGATGCATTATAGTGCGTCGGGAGTTCCCCCCTAACTCCCGACGCCGTTCAAAAGTTCGTTGGGAGATCCTCTCTTGACAGATTTCTCCCGACTAAACTCCCGATGACCGTTTATGCAGCGGGAGATCCTCTCCCGACGAATTTTTCACACTTTCTTGACGAAATATGACGTCGGGAGAAGTCAGAATTCCTGTAGTGTAATTTAATATTAGAATCATATTTAAATAATTATTTTCTCTAAAATAAAACTTTATGTTATAATGTAACAAATACATTATATTAATTATATCACATATAATTAATTCCCTCAATTAATTTGAACTATTCAAATTAATTCAAAATTAATTCGATTCTCATTAATCCCAGTTGAGCTACAGAGGGGACCTTATAGACCTATAGATTGAAGCTCCAATTGTTGGAGTTGATGTCCTAAATCTCATATGTCTTGTAGTTTGTAAATACAAATTAGATATCTTATAAAATAAGAGGCATTTTATTGACATTTAGACTGTACTAATTCAATCCAATAAACTAAGATCCAAGGTTATTTTATGAAACTTAAACATATATGTGGAGATATACAGGTGGATCATGTTTAAGTGATAATCTAGATGGTCTGTAGTAGATGGATAAGCCTGAATATCTTATCCTTGTGACGCTACAAATACGACCCACTTTGTATATGTTACAATTATTATAAAGTGCTACAAATGATCAGATCTGGATCGTTCATGTGAAGACATGCGAGCAAGGGTATTCTATATAAAGAGTTCGTATAAGATCGGACCACAAAATAAATAGTCTCTTGGTATAACATCGTTACTAGAAGGACTTACATTTCACTAGGATGACCATAGTGTTGTGATTGGTGTCCTAATTCTCCCGGAGTTTCGTAGTTTGTAAACATTGTACACATTGTTATGAATAAAATAAGAGTTATTTTATTTTGCATTTACTCATATCGAATAAACAAAGTTCCATAGTTATTGTATGTAAACTTAAACATGTATATGAGATATACAAGTGGATCATGCCTTAAGTGATAACCTAAAAAGGTATGTGGTATAAGGATTAAGGAGGGATACCTAATTCTGGGGACACTACGGATACAACCCGCTTTGTAGAGGTTTACAAGTGTTGTGAACTACTACAGATGGTTGATCCTGACCATTCAAGTGGAGACATGCAAACGGGGGTATCTTATACAAAGATTTGTATAAGACCGGACTACGAGATGATTCGTCTCTTTAAATAACGCCGTTGATACTTGAGACTTACATCTTACCTAAATGACAATAGGTGACATGATCTTAATCCTGAGTGTTTTGGGAACTCTTTATCTTTGAGGGCGGTCCTTTGATTAGTATGGGTGAGAGTGGCCAGATTGCTAACTCAACAAGCCTACCTTTTTGGGGATTTTTTTGATTTGGGAGCTGGGAACTCAGTTACACAAGATGGAATTTACTCCTTCCCCGAAGCAGGGCAAGTAGATAGATTATTCCCTTAAGGGGTGATTCCGGGTCTTGAACATAGTAGCCACCTCCTCTCTTTGGAAGAGAGGACATAGTCATAGTAGGACTATGACTTATGTTCATTAGAGGAATTAGTGGCACTTAAGGAGTTAGATGTAACTACAAAGGAAAAACTGTATATTGGCCTAGTTGTACTTACGAGCGATCTTTGAAGGGTTATCGCACTGTTCATTGGTTGATATGCACACAAAATATATATGTATTGAGGAGAGTGCAGCTGTCGGTCTTTAGTGGAGTGTCCGACAGTTAACAGATGGTGGATCCCGTGACTAAAGAGTTTAGTTAGTTATTCACGTACCGTTGAAGCTTCAAGCTGTAGGTCCATAAGGTCCCCTTAGTAGCTCAATGGATTCAAGTTGAGAATTAGTTCTTGGGGTTGATTTGAAATGTTCAAATTGACAAGAGGAAATTCGATTATATATGATATAATCGGTGTGATGTATGAGATATATCAAGTGGAGGATTAATGTAAATATGATTTACATTAAGTACCATAAAATAAAAAAAGAACTATGGTTTATATGTTTCATGAGATGAAATATTAAAACTATATGTTAAAAATATAATATGGTAACTTGGTTATCATATTTATTTATAATAATATTAATTATTTGATAATTATCTCTTTTTCTCTAATAACCAATTGAGTGGGAGGTTATTGGTGGTTTGATGGTAACCATGAGATAAAAGAAAAAATATTTTCCTAAAATTAAGAGTTACTTAATTCGGAAAGTACTCACGGTGAAGTCTATCAAGTGAAAATTTTTCACTAAGCGATAGCTAGTAGAGAGACTAAACGATCATGGACTTAAACTATACGATAGTTCATTCAACTGGTCGTAGCTAAACTATTGCGTGGCATTGTCTATATGATAGGCTACCATCTTCCACACGATTGAGCACATCGTCTATACCATAGACTGTGTCATCTCCCACTTGCTCAATCGTTTGCACGATTGTTGTTCCTCCAATCTCTTCCTCTAACCAAGATCATATAGAGCACACAACTTTTGGATTCTCACACCGAGAATACCAAGGTAACCATTGTGGTCGTGTCCTCACTTAACTCGATTGATATCGAGGTTTTGGAGGTCGTTCGTTAGGTTCATTGTGTTTGTTGTGTTCGTGTTACATCGGTCGTTGCATTCAAGGGCTGTGTTGTTGTGGACGTTGGTAGTTTGATTGAGGGAGTTTGAAGAATGGTTCTTCAAAGGTACACATACTCTATCCCTTGATTATCTTGTTCACATGCTGTAATTTCTAGTTGTTGCATGACCTGTTAGTTTCTGTTTATTGACTGTAATTTTTAGTGTTCAATTTCAAATGGAATTTGGAACGATCCTTTCGCTGCTCATGAAAATTCTCATGTCTGATTTCCTTCACATAGGTGACTTGGCCTTAATCCTGAGTGAGTTGTGAACTCTTTTTATGAGGACAATCCTTTGATTTGCATAGGTGAGAGTGACTTTGTTAGCTGACTCAACAAGCCTACCATCTTGGAGATTTGTCCGAGTAGGGAGTTGGGAACACAACTAAATAAGATGGAATTCACTCATTCTCGTCCTTAGAGAAAGTAGATAAATTGTTCCCTTAATAGCTGATTCCGAGTTTTGAATATTGAGACCTCAACCTCTTATTGGCCCAAGAGGTGTTAGTTTATAGTTGGACTATAAGCTATTTGTTCATTAGAGGAATCAATGGTACTTAAGGAGTCAAAGATAACTATTGGAGTAAAATGATAATTTGACCTAGCTGTAGTTTTGAGCAGTTTGTGAAGGGTCAACTCACTGTTGATTGTTATATTCGTGGACACAAAAATATATCTACAGTGTGAAGAGTGCAACTATCGGTCTTTAGTGGAGTGACCGATAGTTAATGAAGATTGATTAATTTAATTAAAGATTTTAATTAATTAATCTCACATCATTGGAGCTTCTAATATGTAGGTCCATAAGGTCCACTTGTTAGCTCACTAAAGGAAATATAAGAGGAATGATTTGAATGATTCAAGTCAATTGATGGAATAACTATTAATGAGATTAATATGATATGATTAATTACACATGTGATCTAATTAAGAGAGAAATATTTGAATAAGATCCAAATATTAAATTCTTATGAATTAGATTCATGAAGAATTAATTAATTAATTTTGAAAGGTGAAGGCAAATAAACATGCGATGTTTATTTATTAATTAATTAACCATATATATTAAATTATTAAATTATATTTAATATATATGGTTATTTAATTGGTATGTTAATTAATTGAATAAATGTTATTTAATTAATTGGGTGTAAGAGTAAATTGGGAAAGACTTGGAGAAAGGGTAAACCCTTCTCCATATAAATATCCCTTTATGACCAATCTAGGGAAAGCAATTTCATTATGAAAAATCCTAGCCTCCAATCTAGATTTCCTCTCAAACTTTTTCTCAACTATTCTCCATTCTTCTTCCTCCTCCAAGGTGATAAAGACAACTCTTCTACCCTTGGATTCCTAGAGAATAACAAGGTTGCACTTATTGTGGTGTCCCTTGTTCGTTGAAGAAACGTTCGTAAAAAGACAGAGAAGAAAACGTGAAGAGTTTGAGATTTAACAAATGTTTGTTACTTTATCTCTTTGCTTCTCCTTTTAAAGCATGTTTCCTATAATGTTTATCCATTATTATTTCTGTTTCTTTGTTTTTGTTTCCTTAAAAATTGAAAAACAAAATGCAAGGCGATATCATGCTTCCGTAGGAATTTGATTCCTTTCAATTGGTATAAACAAAAAATAGAAAACATGGTGGCTGCTTTTGTGTACTGTTTTCATGAGATGAGTACTGTAAATTTCATTTGGGTATTTTTGGCTTAATAGATGTTTTCAGTATTTGGCATATAGACTCATTTTACTTGAATTGATCATGTAGGGGCCCATTATTTTTGGACATTTTTACTGTAAATCGAGTCTGTAAGTCCATGTTGTTCGTGATAAAAAATTGTTGTGGAAAGAATCCGGGAAAAAGATGCGAAATAAGAAAAAATAGAGATAAACTATGCAGTAAAGTTCGATTTTTCAGGGACAGCTTTTACAAATTTGTCGATATCTAGAGTTCTAAACGTTGGATCGTGCTGAAATTTTATTAGTATGTTCAGGACATCTAGAGTTTCCTTTGAACGGTTGGATCATCATTTTAAGCTCTAGCTTATTCATCATTGCCACTGAACAAAAGCAGTTTTTTTTTATTTTTTTTTCTGTTTTCTTTTAAAATTGTCTAAAATCTAAGGTTTTAGATTTTATTTGTTTATAATTAAATTAGTATAATTCAATTATATTAATTTAATTATTTTATTATGGTGTCAAATATCAATCTATGAATGCATTTTATATAATTGAATGTGCATGAGATGTATGTTTAAATTATATGATTTATATGTTGCATATTGTATGCCATATAGATTTAAAATTTAACCTTATGATAAACATATTTCATGCATCCTTTTAATATAATTGTTATATTATCTTTGCATGATTAATTAAGCATGCTCATGCATCATACTAAAATATAATTATTATATAGTATGATAGCATGTGAATTGATTTCATTAGTGACAATATAATTGTTATATTGTTTAATGAAAATGAAAATGAACTTTGCATTGAGCATGACATTACTTATATTAATATAAAATATTATATTTAATCAATGTCACAAAATGAAAATTTATAGATATTATTTTTCATTATTTTATAATGGTTATAAGTGTAATGAAATTAGAATTAAAATATATAATCAAGAGTTGCATGCAAACATAGGTCCAAATTAATTTTGAATGATTTAAAATTAATTCACCTAGACTTAGTTAAAAGCATTTCTAATTAGATTAGAAATAGGTTACTCTCTTAATTCATTTTAATATGATTCAAATGAACTCCATTAAAAGATTAAATTTATAAAATAATTGCCTATAAGGGACCTTTATCTTAGGATTATTCTATTTAGGAAGGGGTATTTAAGCTGATGAAAATAGAATAACTCCACCTGGGAACCGACTTGGAAGGTAAATTGGGAAAATATTTTATAAGCAAGCAATAAGTGATTAATTTTATTAAAGAGTTTAATGAATGAAATCACATATTGTTAAAATATTCAATATAAGCGTTATATTGAAAAAATTAACAAGGACTTAGTTAAAATTGATTAGCCGAATTTTACTAAATTAATACACCCATCGTTTGCAAAAAACTTAGTGGGAGAAAAAATATATATATGATATGTCGTTCTTCCATCCATGTTCTCCCTAAAAGTTCACAAGGTGAGATTCATGCTCGACCTCGTGGTGCCCTAGGAGCACTCTCCCTTAGGAAGGTATTTGCATGGGTCAATATTAAGGTGAATGGAGAAAGTGTTTATAGTAAGTGGAAGAAGGACGTGTGTCGCACGTCCTTTGGTCTCCTTCATTAGTTTGAAATGTCATTTCCATGCTAGGCCTTGTGGTGCCCTGGGAGCATCCCCCTTAGGAAGGTGCTTGCATCGGAAAGGGTCATATCAAACTCCAGAAATAGATAAGATTGCTATAATCAATTGCACTAATTATGTTCTTCCTTGAGGTAGGTTGGTTGGGATGAGGTTATAGGGTTGAAAATGAAGGGTTACATCTACAAGAAAGCATTAAGGTAGTCATTGATTTCTGGACCAAATAAATGATAATAAAATATTATAGGAATAAGAGTTATTACGGTGTAATGTTTGATTGAGAATGTCTCAATTCAGTGAAGGAGTAACTGTTCACCTCGAGGTGACACTTATTCTATCTCACTGAAGTATCATTGCAAATAAAATAATGTTGGGTTTATTATTTAGTTTTTTGCTAAACTAATTGGACAAAGATGAATTTTTGCACAAGTGTCTAAAATAAGTGATTTGTTTTGTATAAGCAAATATGACTAGCGCAGTAATCTCCTTGCTTAGAACCGCTAAATGAAATGGTGATAACCATGCATAATGGAAAAATACAATCAGTATGGTTTTGGTGATTGATGACCTAAAATTTGTCCTATTGGAGGAATATCCTTCAACTTCTAGACTTACCGCCTCACGAACTGTTCGTGAAACCTATGACAGGTGGACTAAGGCTAATGAAAAGGCCAAGGTCTACATTCTAGCTAGCTTATCTAAAGTATTGGCCAAGAAGCATGAAGCCATGGTCTCTGGATGGGAGATCATGAAGTCGCTGCGAGAGATTTTTGGCCAACCGGCCACTCATTCAGGCATGATGCTTTTAAGTCTATTTTTAATGCTTATATGCCAGAAGGGGCGTCTGTCAGGGAGCATGTCCTTGACATGATGGTCCACTTCAATATGGTAGAAATGAATGGCGTTGTCATGAACGAAGCCAGTCAAATTAGCTTAATACTTGAGACTCTTCTAAAGAGTTATCTTCAGTTCCATAGTAATGCGGTAATGAATGAGGTTTAGTACAACCTTACCACTCTCCTAAACGAGCTGCAGACTTATGAATCCTTGATGAAAGTCAAGGGAAATGTCAGGGAGACAAAACGGTTCCACTTCCTCAAAAAATTTCCATAGAGGTTCAACCTTTGGGACCATCAGTGCCTTCTTCCTCATCCTCCAAGAGTGGAAGAAGAAGAAGTGTCACACCCTGCCCCAGACTACCCTTTGAGCCTGGGAAAGGGCGTGACTGCAGCAGTTATCAACCCTTTCGTTGACACTTACTACCTAAAAACTCTTGCGGAAATAACTCTGATACCAATGTACAAATTGAACAATCAACTGAGTAAGTAGACCCATTTTATTACAACAATGTAACATTCATACAACTCCAAGACTTAATTACATATTTACAACAACTGTAAAACCCTTCGGAAGTGTAACTGTGGCATGTGGCAGACCTTGACCTTAGCAGCACCCTGGAACTCCTCACCTTTCGCTACCTGGGGGGGGTTAAAACATAAAACATGGAAAACATGAGCTATAAAGCCCAGTGAGTGGTGCCTTTAGATAAACAAATAACTTTGCCAACAGAAATATACTTTTGGGAAAACAATGCATAGTCAACAAGAACATTACCACAAGTTCATTATTATTTTCCAGCCAAACCGCTAGACAATCCCCAGCTCGACCGCTGGTTAAAACAATCAACCCCAGCTTGACTGCTGGTTATCACATAATATAAACATCTCCAGTACTTTCACACGTATACTAAGACAATAACAATTCCTGTGGAAATTTTCCCTGTACCCTATTATCCCGCCAATGTGCACATCGACTATTTTACCGCTAGCTATGCTTAGGTAACTTGACTATATTTCCCGTCGTTCGTCACCGACTATCATTTCCCATCGACCGAAGCCGACTATATTTTTCTGCCAAGTACCCTTTTCAAGCATGCTAACTATGTATCTCGGGTACAATTTCAGTTTCCAAAACAAACATACACGCAATATCTCAACAAGCATAGTAATCAGATAAACATATATCCCTGATTATGCCAATTTAACATTATCCCCTATATATATTTACCTATATATAGAAATTATATCAACAATACAACACACAATAACCACTCACCTTGCTTGGTTAGGAACTTTCCTTTCTGAAGTTCCTTAGGTTTCCTTGGTTCCCTTTTAAACCCTAAATTCCTGATTCAATTATCAGCTTATATTACTCATTGTTACAGAACTTATTTTAAGATACTTCCTTCTAAAAACATGTTCTAAAATATCTCAGGAAGCTTACCATAAAATCTTAGCTCAGAACTCCTCGTGGTTTAGCCGGAATCTTTAAAAGATCAATACTGGTCCAGCTTACCCGACAGTCTGACCATTCTGTCTTATTCTCAGATTCCAGCTCGATTACTTGGAGCTCTCTGGAAGCCCCACCATGAAAACTAAACTCTTTTAGCTTTCAGATGGCTTTGGAATCACATCAAACGCACGAGTATTCTGGGAGAACTCCTCGTCCAATTTGATGCTACTTTTTGTCTTTTCTGCCCGACAACATCTCCCCTCTTGGAACTTCTTGACCAACGCATGGTCTTGCTACCAATGCATGGTCTTCTCCCAATTAGTCCTCACACACTCTTCTTTATGTCCTTTAAAGGGAATTTGAGTTCTCATCTGAAGTCTTTGGCCCTATTTATAGGCGTCCAAGTTTTCTCCACGGCCGACACCTCCTACTTGGCTGCATGTCCAAGTGTCTTTTCTTCACACCATCAACGCATTCTTACATCAGCGCAAGCCAAAGTGTCCTCTTCTCCTTTCATCAACGCATAGCCCTCATCCTTTACATGTCTTCTTATGCATCCACTTAATTTTCTTAAGGTTTAAGAATTCTTCCTAACAAGCCACATGTCCGGATGACGTCCTCCATATGCTCATCCTTCCTATGCGTCCACAAACCCTTGGATGTTCAATGCATAGTATGCCATCAACGCATAGTAGGCCATCAACGCATAGCAACCCTTGGTTCCCCTTGGTTTTCAACACGGCACCATCGCAATCCACTTACTCAGTCATCGCAAGCCTTAACCATCGTAAGAGCCAACCACCATGCATCCAACCTAGTTCATCGCATGGCCTATGTCTAACGTATCCATCATACAAGCCATCGTTAACCACTAACAGATTGCAAGGTCGCACGGCACCAACGTATGGCCTCACTCAACCGCATCGACGCATAGGTGCTTGGCATGGGCGCTTAGCTCCGACGCATACCACCCTTCAGCGCCTGCCTTGCCCCGCGTCATAGCTTACCCCATGTATCCGCATGCCCTTTGCATCGCCAACCCTCGTGCCATCCCAACCTTCCAATGCATCACTTTCAACTTTCTTCCTTCAGCCGTATGGACGCATACGACCAATCCAACGCATCCATCGCATCCAACACATCCATCATCCAATGCATCCAACGCATCCAACGCATCCGATGCATCCATCATCCAACGCATCCAACACATCCATCATCTAACACATCCAACGCATCCAACACATCCAACACATCCAACACATCCAATGCATCCATCAATTAGGTTTATACTTTGCCAAATTTTCCATGTTTTTCCCCAAAAGTCAAGCTTCAAAATTCACACTTTTTCTTCTCCCTTTGCCCAAGTAATCTCTCCAAGATCTTATGGCCAACACATAGCAATGCCTAGTCCAACACTTAGTTAATTTTTCATCAATTTAAGCTTAACTCAAAACTACTCAAGGAAAATCTATTCAACACCTAAAAATTTCCTTCACTACAACATAGGATTTAACTTTTACTTAGTTAATTTCCTTAACCACCTACTTAAGTAGGAATAATGGAAATCTGGGTTTCACAAGAAGGGTGGCAAAGGAAAGAATAAAGCTAATCCACTTGCTGCAACCCAAAAAGGAAAAAAAGGTCAAAGGTGCAAAAGGAAATTATTTCCACTACAACCAGGATGAGCATTGAAAATGAACTGCCCAATTTATTTGGCCGAGAAGAAGAAGGACAAAAAAGGTAAACATGATTTACTTATTTTATAAATGTGCTTAATGGAACATGATAGCAATACCTGGATACTTGATTCAGGAGCCATTAACTATGTTTGCACTTCTTTACATGAAAGTAATTCCTGGAAGCAGCTCGAGGTTGAGAAGATGACTCCCAGGGTAGAAATGGGCGATGTCTTCTCAGCTGTAGCAATAGGAAATATTAAATTACTTTTTGATTCTAAATTCATATTGTTGGGCAATGTATATTTTGTTCCAAACTTTAAAAGGAACTTGATTTCAATATCTTGTTTGCTAGAACATTCCTATAATATATCGTTTATTCGTGATAAAGCGTTTGTTTCAAAAAATGGTGTTGAAATATATTCGACAACAAATGAAACTAACTTATACATAAGGCCGTTAGTATCTAAAATGCTCCATAATGTTAAAATGTTCAACACTGCAACTAGCCAAAACAAAATAAGGAAAGTTCTCCAAAAGAAAATACTCATCTTTGGCATCCAAGACTAGGCCACATTAATCTCAACAGGATTGAGAGATTAGTTAAAAATGGACTTCTAAACAAGTTAGAAGAAAATTCTTTACCGTTATGTGAGTCTTGTCTCAAAGGAAAAATGACAAAATGACCTTTTACTGGAAAAGGTTATGGAGCCAAAAAACCTTTGGAGCTTATACATTCAGACCTTTATGGTCCGATGAATGTTAAAGTAAGGGGAGGTTTTGAATACTTCATCACTTTCTGTAAACCCCGAACTTAGGTTCCCTAGATAGGCATGTTTAGCTAAAGGGATATTATATTACATATTTATTAAGTAGAAATTCATGTTGTTTATAGAGGTTATGAAGGAAGGGAAGGAAAATATATTAAATGAAGAAACTCAATCATTAGTCTGGCTGGAGGCACTAAGTGTGAGGTGACGTGGCAATCTACTCTTTGAACTCAGGAAGCGGCAAAAAGATTAAAAGGGAAGTGAAACTTCAAAAGCAAGGTTTCGGCAATTGACAAGAGCAAATTTAGCGAATTCAGCGCCATTTGAAATCTGGAAGAATCTAGTTTTCAAGGTTGTTCTACTGGAGAAAGATTGCAAGAGGAGAAGAACAAAAGTGGAGAATTTGCAGAAGAGGCAGAACCACAGATTAATCAGGGCCTGAGGTGAAGTTTGGAAGTTACAAGCCAAATTATAATGAATTCGAGACTGAAATTTTAAAGTAAAGAAGTTAACTCAAATCTAAATAAGTTTGTAGAAGGAAGTTTCTTGAAAAAAGCTCTGGATTTTGAGTTATGAATTTTTGAAGTTATAATAGGGAATTGGTGCATAAACAAACAGTTGCTTGTGAAGAACAAGCAAGCAGTTCATCGTGGAGAATTATAGCGAGATTTGGGCATGAGGATCTTGCTTATAAAGGAAATCTTGCTGATTTTGTAAGGAGGATCTCGCTCGATTCTATAATCACAGATTTTCTGTGTTTTCCCTTTTCAAGTAGCGGTCAGTTTCCTCAAGGTTGATCCTGCTGCTGCTTGCCACCGAAAGACTCGGCTTATTAAAAGACTTAGGTTGATGATCAGTTTATGTACACATGTTTTCTGAGGGACTAGGGCTTCTGTAGGAATGTTTGGGCCACCTGTGAATATTTTTTTTCTATAAAAGTAATGTCTTGGCTGTATGCATGTATTTATATAATCTTTGTAGAACCTTAAGAGAGGTTAGCTGTTTATGTATATTACTAATCAGATGAATAGGTTGGTATTTAGATTAGAAGGCTTGGGTGGTGAGAGTTGGCAGTAGGGCTAGTAACTACCACAGTCATATCCTTTTCCAGAATAAAAGGGTAATCTGGGAGAGGGTGTGACACTTTCACTAACAGTTATTCTAGATACGGATACATTTACCTAATGTAACACAAGTCTGATATACTTGAAAAGTTCAAGAAGTATAAGGCCGAGGTTGAGAATTTGTTAGGTAAAAGGATAAAAACACTTCGATCAGATCGAGGTGAAGAGTACATGGATGTTGGATTCCACAACTATATGATAGAACATGGAATCATATCCTAACTCTTAGTGCTTGGTACATCTCAACAAAATGGTGTATTAGAAAGGAGAAATAAAACCCTGTTAGACATGGTTCGTTCTATGATGATTTATGTTCTTCTTCCCATCTTGTTTTGGGATTATACAGTGGAAACTATAATATACCTTCTAAACTAAGTTCCATTAAAGAGTATTTCTGAAACACCTTTTGAGTTATGGAGAGGTTGTAAAAGTAGTTTATGGAATCTCAGGATTTGGGGGGTGTCCAACACACGTGCTTATAGCAAACCTAAAGAAATTGGAACTGTGTTCAAACTTAAGCCTATTTGTAGGCTATTCCAAGGAAACAAGAGGTGGTCTGTTTTTCAATCCAAAAGAGAATAAGGTATTTGTGTTGACAAATAAAACCTTTTTGGAGGAATACCATATTAGAGAGCATAAATCATGGAGTATGATTGTATTAAATGAATTCACTAAAGACACTACTGAAACTTTAACAAGAGTTGTTGAAGAAGGAAACAATTCAACAAGAGTTGTTGATATTGCTTCATCAAGTCAAGAACATCCTACTAAAGAGTTGAGGGAGCCTTGATGTGATGGGAGGGTTAGAACTCAATCCACTCGCTATTTGGGTTTAACTGAAACTCAAAGTATCATACAAGATGATAACATTAAGGATCCATTGTCTTACAAGAAGGCAATGGTAGATGTTGACAAGGATGAATGGATTAACGCCATGAATTTGGAAATGGAATTTATGTACTCCAATTCTACCTGGGAACTTATAGACCAACCTGATGGGGTAAAACCTATAGGTTTCAAGTGGATCTACAAAGAAAAGAGGTGTGGATGGAAAGGTGCAAACTTTCAAGGCTAGATTAGTAGTAATGGATTATACCCAGGTTGAAGGGGTGGACTATGAAGAAACATTCTCACCTATTACTATGATAAAATCTATCAGGATTCTCTTGTCTATTGCCATATATTATGACTATGAGATATGACAAATGGATGGCAAGACTGTCTTTTTGAATGGTAATCTTGAAGAGATAATCTACATGACTCAACCAGAAGGATTCATAGTACAAGGTCAAGTGCAAAAGGTTTGCAAGCTAAATCAGTCCATCTATGGATTGAAACAACCATCTTGATCTTGGAATATGAGGTTTGACGCTACGGTCAAAACATATGGCTTTAATCAAAATGTTAGTGAACCTTGTGTTTACAAGAAGATCATTAACGCTTTAGTAGCATTCTTGGTGTTATATGTGGATGATATCCTACTCATTGGGAATGATGTAGGTTTTTTGACCAAAATTAAGGAATGGTTAGCTGCTCAAGTCCAAATGAAAGATTTGATTGAAACACAATATGTTTTAGGGATCCAAATCATAAGGGATCATAAGAACAAAACGCTAGCCTTGTCTCAAGCATCGTATACTGACAAAATGCTTGTCAAGTATTTGATGTAGAATTCCAAGAAAGGTTTATTTGTTGGGGTTGATGCCCTAAATCTCGTAGGGTCCCATAGTTTATAATTGTAATGTACAAACATTTTATTTATGTAATAAAATATGTGATGTTTTATTTCAAAATTAGTTGCATTAACCACAAACTAATAAACTAACATCCAAGGTTATCTTGTAGCTTAAACGTGTATGTAGAGATATACGGGTGGATTATGTTTAAGTGATAACCTAAATGGTCTATAGTAGATGGATAAGGTTGGATACTTTATCCTAGTGACACTACGAGTATGACCCGCTTTGTAGATGTTACAATTGTTGTAAAGTGCTACAAATGATCTGATCCTGATCATTCACGTGGAGAGATGTGAGCGGGGATATTCTATACAAAGGAGTTTGTATAAGACTAGACCAAGAAATGTTTAGTCTCATTATATAACGCCGTTCATAATAGAGACTTACATTTCGTCAGGATGATCATAGGTAACATAACCTAAATCCTGAGTGAGTTGTAAACTCCTGCCTATGAAGGTGGTCCTTTGATTTGTATGGGTGAGAGTGGCTAGATCACCGACTCAACAAGCCTACCATTTTGGGGATTCGTCTGATTGGGAAGCTGGGAACACAACTACACAAGAAGGAATTCACTTCTTCCTCAATGTCGAGACAAGTTGATAAATTACTCCCTTAAGGGCTGATTCTGGGGCTTGAACAATGTGGCGCCACACCATCTCCTGACCCGAGAGAGGTTTGATCATAGTTGGGCTATGATTTATTGTTTGTTAGTGGGATCAGTGGTACTTAAAGAGTTAGATGTAACTACAGAGGCAAAACGATAATTTTGGCCCAGCTGTACTTACGAGCAATTTATGAAGGGTCATTGTACTGTTGATTGGTTATATCCAATGGATACAAAAATATATCTGTAGTGCAAAGAGTTTAATAAATTATTCATATACCGTTAGAGCTTCAAAGTACAGGTCCATGAGGTCCCTAGCTCAACAGAATTTAATGAGAATCAGTTTTTGGATTAATTTGAATTGTTCAAATTAAGGGAGGGAATTAATTATATATGATATAATTAATTAAAATTTTAATTATATATGATATAATTAATTAAAATTTTAATTATATATGATATAATTACTATTAATGATACATTATAATATTAACTATTTATGAGTGGGAATAAATATTTGAATATGATTCAANGGGAATAAATATTTGAATATGATTCAAATATTAGTTATATGAATTAGATTCATATTGTTAAATTTAATATATATGTGATTTATTAAATGTCATTAGTGAGAAAAAAAACTATAGGTTATATTATATATGATATCATATTAAAACTATAGGTTATATGCTATATTTGATATAACATATAATTTAATATATATTATATGATAAAATAGTTATCATATTAATATATGTTAAATTATTTATTATTATTTATTTATTTAATTTAATTAATTTTAAATTAATTAATGGGAGGGAGTCAACTCCCTCCCTCCACTTTTCTCTCCACTTCACGTAAGTGGGAAAATCAGTTCCTTATTCTTCATCTTCTTCTTGCAAAAGAAAATATATACAAGAAAACACAGAAGAGTTTTGTGAAAGAAAAAAATTGCCTGCTTCTTCCTCCTCTCTAAAATTCCCTTCCCTCACTAAAATCACCAAAGTACCACGCACTCCTAGATTCTCACTAGATAATACCGAGGTCATCTCGGTCTTGACCAGTAAGGGTTTTTCTAACCCAATTTAATTTTTCTGTAATTTTCTACATGTTGTATTATTTTGGTTGTTAAATGCATATTTATGTTTCTTCTTCTGTAAAATTGAATTTTGTAAAAAATGAGATTTGGGCCGATCTGTTGCTTTTGCTCAAGGACCCTTCGTTATTATCTTTTAGGCATGGAATTATTTTGTCTAAGGAATAATGTCCTAAGACACCTCAAGAGGTTGAGGAGATGAGAAAGATTCCTTATGCATCTGCAATAGGTAGCCTTATGTATGCCATGTTGTGTACTAGGCCCAATATCTACTACGCAGTAGGAGTGGTCAGTAGATATAAGTCCAATCCAGAATTAGATCATTGGACAACAATTAGCCATTCTCAAGTATCTTAGAAGAATGAGAAACTATTTTCTTGTGTATGGTGCTAAGGATTTGATCCTTATAGGATATACTAACTCTGATTTTCAAACTGATAAGGATTCTAGGAAATCCATACTAGGATCAGTGTTCACTCTGAATGGAGGAGCTATTGTATGACATAGCATCAAGCAAGGATGCATTGCGGATTCCACGATGGAGGCAGAACATGTAGCTGCTTGTGAAACTGTATGGCTTAGACATTTTCTGATAGATTTGGAATTTGTTCCAAACATGACATTACCCGTCACCATATATTATGATAATAGTGATGTAGTGAAAAACTCTAAGGAGCCTCATAGTCACAAATGAGGAAAGCACATTGAGTGCAAGTATCACCTCATTAGGGAGATTGTGCAACAGAGAGATGCACATAAATTTCCTCAGAGCATAATGTTGCTGATTCATTTACAAAGGCTCTAACGAGTAAAGTTTTTTAGGGTCATCTAGAAAACATAAGTCTGCGAGATATGAGTCACCTAATCTGCGCAAGTGGGAGATGTTATTGGGTATATTGTATGCTATGGTTTATTGTATTGTATTTGATACTGTATATCCCACTTATGGTATTTGATATTGTATACTCCACTCACTGTATTTTTTTTGATACTGTACATCCCACTCGCTTCAGGACAAATGGGAGATTATTAGAGTTGATGTCTTAAATCTCATATGTCTTGCAATTTGTAAATACAAATATGATATCTAATAAAATAAGAGGTATTTTATTGACGTTTAGACTGCATTAATTCAATATAATAAACTAAGATCCAAGGTTATTTTGTGAAACTTAAACATGTATGTGGAAATATACAAGTGGATCATGTTTAAACGATAACCTAAATCTGTAGTAGTTAGATAAGGCTGGGTACCTTATCTTAGTGGCACTAGGAATACGACCTATTGGATAAGGCTGAGTAGCTTATCCTTGTGACACTAGGAATACGACCCACTTTGTATATGTCACAATTGTTGTAAAGTTGATAACTTGTATAAATACAAGTTATTTTACCTATTTTATCTAAAACAATTAGGAAAAATCTTGGAAAATGCATCAACTTGGTAAGAAAATCATGAAATTAATTATATAATACGATCACATGCGTACAATATCCTACAATCCACGAAAGTTATAAAAATCATACTTTTTGGATGTAGGAAATCCATTTATGCGATCACAAGGTATCACCGCAAAGGTATTCCTATGATCTGATCGTGGTGGAGAGTATAGGGACCTCGAATTCCAGAGCTATATGATAGAACATGGAATTACGTCTAAACTATCGGTCCAGGTACATCTTAGCAGAATGGTGTATCAAAAAGGAGAAACAAAACCTTATTGGATATGGTTTGGTCTATGATGAGTTATGCTTATCTTCCAGACTCGTTTTGGGGATTTGCAGTGGAGACTGCATGTTATATTCTGAACAACGTTCCCTTGAAAAGTGTTTATGAAATACCTTTTAAGTTGTAGAGAGGCCATAAAGGTAGTTTATGCCACTTTAGGATTTGGGGATGTACGACCCACGTGCTTGTGGCTAACCCGAAGAAGTTGGAATCGCGTTTGAAAGTTTTCCTCTTTGTAGGCTACCCTAGGGAAACGAGGGGTGGATACTTCTATGATCGAGTGAGAACAAAGTGTTTGTGTTGAAAAATGCTATCTTCTTGGAGACCACATCAGGGATCATAAACCACAAAGTAAGCTTGTTTTATATGAGATTTCTAGTGAGACTACTGAGGGTTCAACAAGAGTCGTTGAACAGACTGATAAATCAACAAGAGTTGTGTCAGTTCATCTAGTCAACCATCTCAAGAGTTGAGACTGCCTCGATGTAGTGGGAGGGTTATGAACCCACCGAAATGCTACATGGGTTTAACTGAAGCCCAGAACATCATTTCTGATGATGGGGTCGAAGATCCATTATCTTTTAAGCAAGCAATGGAGGATGTTGACAAAGATGAATGGATTAAAGCCATGAACCAGGAAATGGAGTCTATGTACTTCAATAATGTCTGGGAACCTATGGATCAACCTGATGGGGTAAAACTTATAGTGTGTAAGTGGATCTACAAGAAAAAACGAGATGTAGATGGAAAGGTTCAAACCTTTAAGGCTAGACTCATGGCAAATAGTTATACCCAGGTCGAGGGAGTGGACTATGAGGAAACTTTTTCACCTGTTATCATGTTGAAGTATATCAGGATACTCCTGTCCATAGCCACATTTTATGATTATGAGATATGGAAAATGGACGTCAAGATTGCCTTTCTTAATGGTAATCTTGAGAAGGCCATTTACATGGCTCAACCAGAGGGGTTCATTATTCTAGATCAAGAGCAAAGAGTTTGCAAGCTTAATAGGTCCATTTATGGGCTGAAACAAGCGTTTAGATAGTGGAACATTGATTTGACAGTACGATCAAATCGTTTGACTTTGATCAGAATGTTGATGAGCCTTGTGTTTACAAGAAAATCATCAACAGCTCAGTAGCTTTCCTGGTACTGTATGTGGATAATATTCTACTCATTGGGAATGATGTAGGCTATTTGACTGACAATAAAAAGTGGCTAGCCGCCCAATTCCAAATGAAAGATTAGGGAGAGGCGCAGTATGTTCTAGGGATCCAGATCATTCGGGATCGTAAGAACAAAAGGTTAGCCTTATCTCAGGCATCATACATCGATCAAATGTTGATCAGATACAGAATGCAGGATTCTAAAAGGGGTTTATTACCCTTCAGGCATGGGATTGTATTGTCTAAGGATCAATGTCCTAAGACACCTCAAGAGATTGAGAAGATGAGATAGATTCCCTATGCTATGTAGTAGGGATTGTCAGTCGTTATCAGTTCAATCTAGGATTAGATCACTGGACAACGGTCAAAACGATCCTCAAGTATCTTCGGAGAACGAGAGACTACATGCTCGTGTATGGAGATAAGAATTTGATCCTTATAGGATACACAGACTCTGACTTTCAAACTGATAGAGATTCTCGTAAATCGACATCAGGACCAATGTTCACTCTGAATGGTGGGGCTGTAGTGTAGCGAAGCATCAAGCAAGGATGCATCACGGACTCCACTATGTAGCAGATTGTGAAGCTGCTAAGGAGGCTGTTTGGTTGAGTAAATTCCTTACAAATTTGGAAGTTGTTCCAAATATGTCTTTGTCGATCACTCTCTATTGTGATAACATCAGGGCTGTGGCAAATTAAAAGGAACCTCAAAATCATCGTAGAGGCAAGCATATAGAACAAAAATATCATTTGATCAGGGAGATTGTGCATCACGGTGATTTAATAGTCACGAAGACCATGTCAGAGCACAACGTTGCTGATCCGTTTACAAATGCTCTCACGGCTAAAGTGTTCGAGGGTCATTTGGAGAGTCTGTGTCTACAGGATATGCGACATCTTATCTAGGGCAAGTGAGAGATGATACTGGGGTATAGAGTATACCCTAGTTTATTGTATATTGTACTTTCGTTTTCATGTATTATACATTAGTCTCCCGAGGCATTAGAACAAGTGGGAGATTGTTGGGATTGGTGTCCTAATTCTCCCAGAGTCTCGTAGTTTGTAAACATTGTACACATTGTTATGAATAAAATAAGAGTTATTTTATTTGCATTTACTCATATCCAATAAACAGAGATCCATGGTTATTGTATGTAAACTTAAGCATGTATATGAGATATACAAGTGGATCATGCCTTAAGTGATAACCTAAAAGGTCTATAGTATAAGGATAGAAGAGGGTATCTTATCCTGGTGACACTACGGATACGACTCGCTTTGTAGAGGTTTACAAGTGTTGTGAACTATTACAGATGGTTTGATCTTAACCATTCATGTGGAGACATGCGAGCGAGGGTGTCCTATATAAAGAGTTTGTATAAGACCGGACCACGAGATGATTTGTCTCTTTATATAACACCGTTGATACTTGAGACTTACAACTCACTTTGATGACCATAGGTGATAAGACCTCAATCCTGAGTGTTTTGGGAACTCCTGCGTTTGAGGGCAGTTCTTTGATTAGTATTGGTGAGAGTGGCCAAATTGCCAACTCAACAAGCCTACCTTTTTGAGGATTTGTCTGATTAGGGAGCTGAGAACTCAGTTATACAAGATGGAATTCATTCCTTCCCCGAAGCAAGGGTAAATAGATAGATTGCTCCCTTAAGGGCTGATTCCAGGTCTTGAACATAGTGGCCACATCCTCTCTTTGGAAGAGAGGACTCAGTCATAGTAGAACTCTAATTTATGTTCATTAGAGGGATCGGTGGTACTTAAGGAGTTAGATGTAACTACAGGGACAAAACGGTTAATTGGCCCAGTTGAACTTAAGAGCGATCTGTGAAGGGTTATTGCACTATTGATTGGTTGATATGGTTACAGAAATATATTTGTAGAGAGGAGAGTGTTGCTGTCAGTCTTTAATGGAGTTCCCGGCAGTTAACGAATGGTGGATCCCGTGACTAAAGAGTTTAGTCAGTTATTTACCTACTGTTGGAGCTTCAAGCTACAGGTCCATAAAGTCCCCTTGGTAGCTTAATGAATTCAAGTTGAAAATAAGTTCTTGGAGTTAATTTGAAGTGTTCAAATTAACAAGAGGAAATTCAATTATATATGATATAAATGGTGTAGTGTATGAGATATATCAAGTGGAGGATTAATGTAAATATGATTTACATTAAATACCATAAAATAGAAAAAGAACTATGGTTTGTATGTTTCATGAGATGAAATATTAAAACTATAGGTTATAAATATAATATGGTAAGTTGATTATCATATTTATTTATAATAACATTAATTATTTGATAATTACCTCTTTTTCTCGAATAACCAATTGAGTGAGAGGTTATTGGTGGTTTTATGGTAACCAAGAGATAAAAGGAAAAATGGTTTCCTAAAATTTGAAGTTACTTGATTAAAAAAGAACTCATGGAGAAGCTATCAAGTGAAATTGTTTCACTAAGCGGATAGCTATAGAGAGACTAAACGATCGTGAACATTGTCTGTACGATAGTTCATCAGCTGATCGTAGCTAAATGATCGCGTGGCTTTGTCTATACGATAGACTGCCATTTACTACACGATCGAGCATATCGTCTATATGATAGACAACTTCCTATCTCCCACTTGCTTGATCGTCTACATGATCATTGTCCTCTAGTCTCTTCCTCAAGCCAAGATCATATAGAGCCCAAAACTCCTTGATTCTCACACCGAGAATACCAAGGTAACCATTATGTTGGTGTCCTCACTCACTTTGTGAATCATGTGTGACTCGATTGGTTCGTGGATGCCGTTTGTTGGGTTCGAGATCATTGTGTTTGTTGTGTTTGTGTTATGCACTGGTCGTTGCGTTCGAGGGTTGTGTACTGTGGACACTTGTAGATTGATTGAGGGAGTTTGAAGAATGGTTCTTCAAAGGTATGCATACTCTATCCCTTGATATCATCTTAGCATGCTATAATTTCTTGTAGTGCATGACCTGTTAGTTTCCATTCTTGTACTGTAATTGTTTATGTTCAACTCGAATGGAATTTGGAACGATCCTTCCGCTGCTCATAGAAATCCTTATGTTTTATTTCCTTCATAGTCATCCACAGAGTTAGAAGGAGCAAGGAATTGCACCCCATGACTTGATTTTCGATCTCTATCTCTTTTCCTCTAGTATTGTTGATATTTATATTGTGTAAAACATCGAAAACTCATTTTATCAATATGAATGCACATATAGTTTGTTGTTTATCCATTTCCATCTTGTACTATGAGCAACTAATTTCCTTACGGGTTGAGAAACATTGCAACTAACATGAACTAAGTAAAGCTTAATTAAGCGTTCAACTTGTTTTATGTATGCTTTATAAACTATTTGAATAAGTCGAAAGATTGTTCTAAATAGAATGAATCTATGTTTGAAAAAGCAAAAGATTTAAACCTCATAAAATAAGAAGAGATTACCTTTAGAAATAAAGAGACATCTTTTGCATCAAATACTCATCGCATGCATCCTAGAAATAAGAATATGGTGGCTAAGTACTCTGAGAAGTGTAGGTTAAGAATTTTGAGTGATTTGCTTGAACGCATGGTTTATGAATTTACTTAGGAATTGTTAGTGAATATTTCTCTCAACCCTATTTTTATTCATTAGGCTATTTTACTTACAATTGTTATTCCCATCGTATCCACCACTATCTATTTTCATTAGCGATAGAATAGGAACAACAAACTCATTGCATATTTAACAAAAAATTCGCATCAAGATCGAAACAATCATCGTCAACACATCAATAAAAGAAATCCCTAAGTTCGACCCTGGATTCACTAGGATTGTACTTGGACTTATACTTGGTTCTAACTAGGTAAAACAATGTCTTTATAAGGTGTCAAATAACACTTAATCCATTGCATAGACAGAATGCATCAAAACTTCTACAAATGATTAGATCATGATCGTTCATATGGAGACATGCGAGTGGAGGTATTCTATATAAAGAGATTGTATAAGATCGGACCACAAAATGAATAGTCTCTCTATATAACACCATTACTAGAAGAGAGTTACATTTCCCTAGGATGATCATAGGTGACTTGACCTTAATCCTGAGTGAGTCGTGAACTCTTGCTTATGAAGGCAATTCTTTGATTTGCATGGGTGAGAGTGGTCTTGTTAGCCGACTCAGCAAGCCTACCATTTTAGGGATTTGTCCGAGTAGGGAGCTGGGAACACAACTAAATTAGATTGAATTCACTCCTTTCTGTCCTTAGGAAAAGTAGATAAATAGCTCCCTTAATAGTTGTAGTTTTGAGCGATTTGTGAAGGATCAACTAACTGTTGATCGGTTATATCTATGGCCACATCAATATATCTACAGTACGAAGAGTGCAGCTATCGGTCTTTAGTGGGTGACCAGTAGTTAATGAAGATTGATTAATTTAATTAAAGGGTTTAATTAATTAATCACACATTATTGGAGCTTTTAATATGTAGGTCCATAAGGTCCACTTGTTAGCTCACTAAAGGATAGATAAGAGGAATGATTTGAATTGTTCAAGTCAATTGATGAAATACCACATTAATTAGATTCATATGATATGATTAATTATATGTGTGATCTAATTAAGAGAGAAAATTATATATGTGATCTAATTAAGAGAGAAATATTTGAATAAGATTCAAATATTAAATCCTATGAATTAGATTCATGAAGAAATAATTAATTGATTGTAATAACTACAAAGCGGGTCATAATCGTAGTGTCACCAGGATAAGGTACCCAGCCTTATCTATCTATTACTGACTGTTTAGGTTTTCGCTTGAATATGACCCACTTGTATGTCTCCACATACATGCTAAAGTTACAGGAGACAACTTTGGATCTTAGTTTATTGGTTTTGTGGGTTAATGCCACTAAATTTTGAATAAAATACCTTAGATTTTATTAAATAAATAAACAGTATCCAATCATGGGCTCAATTGATATCTATTGATTATCCCCACTGCATAGTAGATGTAAGTTCTAGTACATAACATCACATACATCAAGCTACCAATAAATGATACATAAGGGATCCGTCTCATCTCCTCAACTTTCTAAGGTGTCTTAGAACACTGTTCCCTAGACAATGTAACTCCATGCCTGAAAGGTAGCAAGCCTCTGTTGGAGTTTTGCATCGAATACTTGACAAGTATTTTGTCAAAGTATGATGCCTAAGACAAGGATAGTGTTTTGTTCTTTCGATCCCTAAAGGTCTGAATGCCCAGAACAAATTGTGTCTCTCCCAAATCTTTCATTTGGAATTAGGTCGCCAATAATTTTTAATGTTAGTCACTAGACCTATGTCATTCCCAATGAGTAGGATATCATCTACTTACAACTCTAAGAAAGCTATTGAACTGTTGATGATTTTCTTGCAAACACAAGGCTCATCAACATTTTAATCAAAGCCATAACATTTGATCGCAATATTAAATCTTATGTTCCAAGATCAAGAAGCTTATTTCAATCCATCAATGGACCGATTAAGCTTGCAAACCATTTTCTCTTGACCTTAGGTTACGAATCCCTCAGGTTATTGCATATAAATAGTCTTCTCAAGATTGATATTTAGAAAGGAAGTCTTTACTTCCATTTGCCAAATGTCATAGTCTTAATATGCGGTAATGGATAGGATTATTCTGATAGATTTTAACATGGCAACAGGTGAGAAAGTTTCCTCATAGTCGACCCCTTCAACCTAGGTATAACCCTTTGCCACAAGTCTAGCCTTGAAGTTTTCACCTTTCCATTAGCACCCTGTTTCTTCTTGTAGATCCATTTTCAACCCATAGGTTTAACCCCATTAGATTGATCTACAAGATCCCAAACCGAATTGAAGTATATAGACTGCATTTCCAGATTCATAGCTTTGATCCATTCATCTTTATCAAAATCCTCCATTGCCTTCTTGTAAGACAATGGATCCTTAATATCGCCATCAGAAATAATAGCTAGGGTGTCAATCAAACCCATATAACGAATAGGCAGGTTCGCAACCCTCTAACTATGCCGACGCTCCCTCAATGATTGAGGTGGATGTGACCTACTAGATGAACTAACTTCAACAGCTCTTGTTGAGGTGGCAGACTCTTCAACAACTCTTGTTAAAGTTTCAGTAATTTCACTAGAAAACGTAGTTAACACCATCTTACTGTGTGATTTATGCTCCCTTATGTGGTCCTCTTTAAAAATGTAGCGTTTGTCGACATAAAAACTTTATGTGGTTCTCTTTTTCCTTTAGGGTAACCTACAAATAGGCTTAATTTTGAACGAGATTCCAATTTCTTAGGATTAGCCTTAAGCACGTGTGCTAGACAATCCCAGATTCTGAAATGGTGTACATACTAACTTTACGACCGTTTCATAACTCCAAAGGTGTTCCAATAACACTTTTGAATGGAACACAGTTCAAAATATAGGTTGCAGTCTATATCGTATAACCCTAAAATGAGTCAGGTAAGGAAGTATAACTCATTATAGACCGAACCATATCCAATAAGGTTCATTTCTCCTTTTTGATATACCATTCTACTAAGGTATACCTAGTTCTGAGAGTTGGGATACAATTCCATGTTCTATCAATGGAATTTCAGATCCATATATTCTCCACCCCAATCAAATCGAAATATTTTAATTATTTTATTTAATGCATTTTCAGCTTCAGCCTTGTACTCCTTGAACTTTTCAAAGGCTTCAGACTTATGTAGCTTTAAATAAACATATCCATACCTTGAATGAAATCATTAGTAAAGGTGATGAAATATTCAAACTCTCCTCTTGCCTTAACATTCACAGGATCACAGAGATCGAAGTGTACAAGTTCTTAAGGCTCTTTGGCTTGGAGACCTTTTCTAGTAAAATATCTTTTAGTAATTTTTCCTTCAAGACATGACTCACATACAGGTAGAAAATTTTCTTCCAACTCACTTAGAAGTTCACTATTAACCAATCTCTCAATCCTATTGAGATTTATGTGTCCTAATCTTAGGTGCCAAAGACGGGCATTTTCTTTTGGAGAAACTTTTTGTCTTTTATTTTGAGTTACAGTAGTTTTAGACAATTCAGTATTTAGGAGGGCTTTTGTTGCGAACGATCTTAGTACATAAAGATAATCTTCCAGCATAGTAGAACAAATATCAATACCATTTTTGCAAATAAAATTTTATTTACAAAAAATTGTACAGTATATGATTGTTCAAGTAAACACTTTATAGAAATTAAGTTCTTCTTCAAGTCAGGAACTACATACACGTTTTCTAATAAAATAAATGATTTATAAAGTAAGCTAGAGTTTTCAAACTACCTTCGCTAAGATGACATGCCATGTTCCAACATGCATCGTCATCTTATGAGGTGCCAGCTGCCGCTAGGAATCAATTCCCTAAATGAAAAACAAACATGGTTAGTGGCGCCCGAACCTATTATCCAGGCTGAATCGTCATTCTTCGCTAAGCAAGTTTCCAATACAAGTAAATTCTATTTACCTTACTTGACCTTCTTCTTCTCTGCCAAGTACATGGAACAATTCCTCTTCAAATGTCCATGCTGGTTGCAATGGAAACTTATTTCCTTTGCAGCCTTGGCTTTCTTGCCCTTTTGGGCAATAAATGGTGTGTTAGCATTCCCCTGACCTTCCATCTTCTTCTTCTTACACTTTTTGGTGCTGGAAGAAGATGGTACAAACTTAGTTTCAGAGGTCGAATCTCTGTGGAACTTATTTGAGGACGAGGCAACATTTCCTCACCCTTCTGTTCCTTAACTTTCATCAAGGATTGGTATTTCTATAGCTCGTTGAGCAAGGTGGTTAGTTTGTAGTCAAACCTGTTCATAATGACATTGCTACAAAATTGAAGGAAACTTTCGGGTAAAGTTTCCAAAATGAAGCTAATCTGATTGGCTTCATCAATGACATACACATTCATCGAATGTTATGTTCAAAACATGTTCTCGATTAGATGCCCCCTCTGGCATGCAGGTATTGATGATGTATTTGAGTGCATCGTACTTGAGCTTAGTGGATGGTTGTCCAAACATTCCCCTCAGGGACTCCATGATCTGACAGGAAGTGAGAATGGGCTCATGCTTCTTGGTCAATACTTTGGATAGGCTCGCCAAGATGCACGCTCGTGCCTTTTCGTTTGCTTGAACTTATCGCTCGTATGCCTTCTGAACATTTTGGGTGGCATTGACTGGTGGGGCTAGAGGACACTCCTCAACTAGGACAAAATGTAGGTCACGATGATTAGAACTGTATTGATTGTGTTTTTTTAGGTTGCATAGTTGTCGCCGTTTAATTTTTCGGCGGAAAACGTGTTTAGTGTAGCAGAAGTCATATTGTAAAGATTGCTGAAACATACAATTTATTTACATGAGTTAAACAAGCATTATTCAGTTTGAAAAACCAATCAATTTAGCAAAATAATTTTAATGTACCCTAAGTGACATCTATTTTGTAATGATGCTTTAGTGGGTAGGGTAATTAATTACCCTTTTAATGAATTGAGACTATCTCAACCAACAATTACACGAACAACTCTTGTTCCTATAATTATTAGTCACCATTGTTTGATCTAGAAAATTGTTAACTAGTTTAACATTTTTCTTGCAAGTGTAACCCCTCATTTTAAATTCTAGAGTTCCGCACCAATGAGCCAACCGAAAGGAAAATTGATTGGGGCAAAAACAAAGTAATCGTATCTTTTTGGAGTTTGAGTAAAATCTCATGAAAATGTCATCCATAGAGGGACACTGATGGAACACGAGACATACGCAGCGGAATTAGGATCTAATTACACTCTAATTGCTCTTAAATTAAAGGAAATAGGCATGCATCATGAAGGAAAAAACAGTGAGTTAAAAGTGTAGGATACTACTTTTGAAGCTCCCAAAAACTGCTTTTCCTCGTTGAATCTCAACCCAAACTCTTTTGGACCATCATTAGAGTTGACCTACTATCCTCTGGACTCAGAACTGAGTTGTGGGACCCCATGAATGAAGAAAACCCAGAGAGAGAAAAGAGATGAAAAATAAGATGGAATTTGGGTAGGTTTGGGTTTTTCTCTTTTTTTTCAAAGTTGTGATTTTTCCAGCCCAAATATGAAAACCAATTTTCAAAATTGCAAAACCCTTTTTATTCAAAATGAAAGCTCAATTTATAGAAAAATCCATGCAACAATTGCATGAACCAAATGCATAAAAACCTAACACCTATATTCCACTATCTTAGTGGGCTTAATGTCTCCACTATAAGCCAACACCTAGCCCACTATTTTGTTAGTGGAATTATCCTAAAAAAGTTTGGATTTTCCTACTAACTATAGTCAAAGGGCAAAATAGTCATTTGGTGAAAGTCAAACTTTGACCAAAAAGTCAACATTTGACTTTTTATAATTTTTCCCGTGTTGACTAATTTTGACCTCCCAAGCATGAATCCGCATTCATTTTCTTGAAATTTAAATCAAATTTGAATATAAGGTCGGTCAAAGTTTGACTTTTCAAAGTCAAAATTCAACTCTTTTGACTTTTTACATCTTTGACCATTTCCATCATTTTCGAGCTTCGGAATATGAAAATTTTCATATTTTTGATATGCAAATCACATTTAAATATCAAAGCTATATCTCTAAGCTGAAAAACCCGACCACTATATCACATATACTTGTCGGTTTCTCTTTCTCTACATAATTCAAACAATTCGAATTATTCTATCATACTGTTCTAAGTTTATTTTGTATGAGCTAGTAGGGGAACCTAATGGACCTATAGATCATGGACTCCAACGATCCGAGATTAGCTAGCTAAAGTCTTTAGACGGAGCTAATCAACATTCGTTAACTAACGCGTCAATTCCACTAAAGTCCCGTAGTTGCACTCCCCTCACTATAGATATATTTGTGTCCATTTGCTATCACCTTGATTAGTAAGGTAATCCTTCACAGGTTGTTCCAATCTTGGCTGGGTCATAAAAACTGTTTTACCCCCCAGACTACATCTTGTTCCTTAAGTTCACTGATCCTCTAATGAACAATTGGTTTAAGGTCCAACCTATAAACTGAATCCCTCTCGAGCCAAGGAGAGGATGGGACCCCTTGTTCAAGACCTGGATTCAGTACTAAAGAAAAAAACCTATCTTACATATCCCAGTTAAGCTGGCAATGTTGTGCAAGTAATATTTGTCTCCTATGTCAACCTCTGTATGTTAGATCACAACACTATCTCACTAGTGCCGATCTATACCCTGAAAACTGGATGCGGCTACTAGTTGGGACCAGCCGGAATATTGATGCTGCCAGTCTAATTATGACAGAATTCCTTCTCGAGATATAATTCTCGGCGGTGTAATAAGAGTGGTCATAGAATGGGAAGCTTAGTAGCGATCATAAGACTTAAGCAGTTCACGCCAACGGTTTGATACTCAAATTATCGCGAAGAATATTCCGAGATGTTTTCTCTATTCATACAGTATTTTTAAAAATCGCACACATTATAAACGTGCCTCAATATGAAAAGATGATTTATTTCATTGGTCAGTGCTGTGTGTATATATCTCTTTATCATTGTTAAGGAGTGCTCCACACGTACATCTCATACAGTTCATCTTCGACGGATTGACAAGCGATTTCTTGATACACGAATCGTTTAACTTTTCTTTATTGATAAACTAATTAACCGAAAGCATAGATTGGGTCGTCCTTAAATTCCATACGTTGTCCGCCAGAACAAGTCTAAATCCTCAACCCTTACTTAATGTCAGGGTAGGTTGGACTTACTATTATAGGACCGAATTTATGGCTTTATTAATATACTATTAGAACATATGGTTGGGCTCTCTACCTTGGTTATCTTCATTTACATAAAAAAAGATGTACAACTAAGCGATTAAATAGCCTTCTTCAGAGGCACGTTTCGTCTCTCTCTGGGTATTTCTAGAAAGATATTACTCAATCCTTTTACATGAGCAGACTTCTAAATCAGAAAAAGTGAGACTTTTGGAAATAAAGAACGCATTGTTTTGGACATTAACTTGCAGTATACTACGATTGTTGTATTCTAAGGGACATACAAATCCATGGCAAAATCACGCATTCTCTCGGAACCATGAAAAGAACTGCCTCGAGAGATAGGAAGGAGAGTTGGTCATCAATGGATTGATTACTTCTTATGTCGAGCGAAATTATCCTAATGGCATCGATGATAGAAGAGAATTCTTTATAAAATTTCTTAGGTGCCAATACTATATAACATGTAGGGATATATCTCTCAAGTGCTCCTCGCACATTTTATTTAATCCATGAATTTAACATATATAATCAACCTTCGTTATTGAACCTAAATTTTACAGTTTTGTGTAGAGGTCGATCTAATTCAAACCACTTTTAGTCCTCAGATGAGAGGAACGCTCTTTGCTGTAGTTAAAGTAAGTGAGCATATTCAGTGTCCTGGAATTTTGTATATCCTTAGGTAAATTCTATGTAAAACAAGACATAGAGTTAAGCTTCGTGTTTGAAACGGCCGTCACATTCATGAAACAACGTATTTTTCACAGCCACTGAGATTCTCAAGCCACAAGGATTTTTATGCTCGCTATCAATCACATAAGGCACATGAGTATTTGGTAGCGTGTTTTTCTCTAATACTAGCAGTTTTCACTCTTTGTGGAGCATGTTTTTGGTTCTAAGTGTGAAGTCGAATTCGTCTCTACTATAAAATGAGTTCTGGTTATCTCGACGTATTATTGATCTAGCAAGACTGAATCTGGAATATATTAGGGTGATCGAAAGGCAGAGGTTGCATTTTTTTCCAAGTGTATTAATGGTATGGGCTGTAAATTACGCAAATCTGTCATGGATTCATCAAAAGAGAGACCCTCTAATGAGATAGTCATACCTAGATACATATCCCTTTTTGTCTTATCTTTATCACTCTCTATGAAGTATGAAGTGGGTAGCAAGATCAGTTACTCGATTCCGTTAGGTGTGAAAGTAACGCGCCTCATATCTAAGACTAGGAGTAAATTATTGCCTTCAAGACCATATCCATAGCGCACATGGTGACTGCAACACTTGCCTCTGTTCAAAAAAAATGTGATAATATATACATGATACCAGATGTGTCTAGTAACTTGTACTAAGCAATTCTTTCTATCGATATTGAAATATATTATGGGTATTTTTCCGTACAGCTAGTACTCACAAACTAAAGGAGTTTTAATATCTACTTTGTAGTACTCTTATTCACGAGCATGTTGTTCAGTCATGTATCTTTCCTTAAGCATTTTAGGAGATTAATTCTTTTACGCGGTAAGTTTATATCTCACAGTTTCATATATCTCTAGCATAAATCCTATGTGGCAAATTGAGAGTTGTAATGTTAAAGTATTGATATACTAACTAAGCTAAATTGTTTATATTTTGATTCTGACCGCATTGTATTGTCGTGACAGCAATGTGATCTACAGTTGTTTTAATAACAGACGTGAACAAGGTGCTCAATGGCTCATCAAGGAGCTCTATCGCTCACTGTAGGAGACTAGTCGATTGGGTGAATGCACACAGTCTCAGTATCTCTCTTCATCCTGTAATTGGGTAACGAGTGTTTACTAGTCATGGACAATGTGACTCCGGGTTGGACACATAATGAAAAGTACTATACTGTGGATATGTCCAGAGCCCAGATGCTATACCTTTTAAGAATTTCTTGGTCGTTGCATCTATTACGGCTTATACTGATGCTAATATCTTCTGTGTGTGCATCTAATATAGAGTTGTGCTTGTAGGTGATACACGATATGGGCTTACGTGGTATGTATGAGTGTCTTCGTCGAGTTCGGCTATGTGAATCGGTGTCTCTTAGCCACCAAGTTCAATACCCTCTATACATAGGACCGTATAGTATGGGGCAATGAGACTCACTGTGCGCATATTCGGATATTGGGAGTCTCTTTGCCTCATTCGGAATAGCACTGCTGTTGCTAGACTATGTCTTTCTTGATGAATAGATGTGCTAAGTCTCGGTAGATTATGATTTTCCTATAGTTAATGCTTAATGTCTTATTTACTCGCTAAGGTTAGTCATATGAGATGATCACTATTTCCAGCTCTAGATTTCTAACTATTAAATAGACTATATGTAACGCTTCTTAGATAGTGTATCGAGACATTGTATTCGACTGTATCATTCTACTGTCAATTATTCTCTATGAGTACAACAAGTTTCATTACGTGCAGTCCGAACATCCCGCGTCGTGGATAGTATCTTCATAATCTGCATATCTACAGTTTTGTGGTATGCAGGTCAGTAAATCTATTCACTCTCTGAAGGTATCTCGAAAAGATCTACGACATGTTGTTCTACACCCTATAATATAAGTCGATTTCTAAGACTATAGAGTCTAAGTAAGAGAGGACCTAATTGTTGTTTAGGTTTGACCAGTCTGTGAATGTATAATTGCATGTATTGCCACCTCGCTCTTTTCTGGTATGAGAGCCGCGCATTCATTAGAGTAAGTAAGATGTGCTATATATTAATAGTTTTTTTGCATCGCTCCTAGTGTGTATATAGGTTCTTGTGTTCGTGCTATCCATCTCTGCCAAATTCATAGTCATAAAAGGTGTCTATTGCGATAAGAGTATTCTAATCAACTTTTGGCAATGGGAGAGAATGTTTCTCAATAGTTCACCTCCTTCTGTCTGGGTTAACCTTGCCACAGTCGAGCCTTAAAAGTCATGTACTTTACGGGCCTTGTCGTCGTGTTTTCCTTGCAGGGCACAGGACTAATTTGCTGTTGTTTGACCTTTTTTAGAGATTGATTTGGTCTAGTTTCTTTGTACATGGTATAAATCCTATCTAGATAACAATAAGTATTTGTAGTACGCGTAAGATCGTAATGTTTATCATAACAAGGTTAGTTACGGTCAGGTAATTTATTTGTGACCTAATTCGGACAGTGAATTGCTGGCAAGTAGGTCGTGTAGTGGCTATTGACTGCATCACATCCCTTACGCGATTTAATGATCAGGGCATAAGATCCACATCTCTGTTATCGCGAGCGTTGTTTGTATGAGCAGGCTCTCCTAATAGGAAGTTATCTTGACAATGGTATCGTTTCCAAAGGTCTATGTTTTTAACGGTCATTCAAATTTTTGGTGTTGCTCGAAACAGAATGCATGTGCTAGAAGTCTCAGTCCTAAAAGACCAAGACTGGAACCACGTTCAAGGTTATGCCTATTTATAGGCTACCTCAAGGAATGAGAAGGTTGGATGTATTCTTCTTTGATCCTAAAGGGTTAGCAAGAACATATAGGCTGATATGAAATAACTCCGTTACCACATTGAGGGTAACTTTCTCATAAGCTATTGAGAGGACATGTGAGAGTAGGTGCACCTAGATGTCAGCATGTGAATAGGTGGGTTTCTGTGATGTAATTTATCGTAAGATCTTCGCAATAAGAAAACTCAAGCTACCTAATTCGATGTCTATCAAACTGTATTTTGGAAATTCATTCAATACTAAGTCTACTTGCGAAGCTTAGATGACTTCTATATCTGTTGGCGTCATTGCTCTAAGGAAGGTGTTGGCTGTATCTCGATAAATGCTTATTCTCTTTGAGGAAGTACGATAAAAGGTTAGACAACTTTTTGATTTGCTTTTGGATAACGTACAGAATCAGAGCATGAGTTCATGTTGCAACGACTTGTTCAAATTTTAATGTCGTAGGATTATTGCCCTACACAACAACAGTGTGTCAGGCAAATCCCCCCAAATATTCCTAAAGTTGGACGTAAACATGCCTTTACGCCCATTTTTCAATAGTCTAAGGTGTTTCTGAAAACACTTTAATAGAAAGCGGGAACATTATTCAAAATATAGACAGCAGTCTCTAATGCATGTCCCCAAAAGGAATCAGGTAACTCAGCAAAGCTCATCATTGAGCGAACCATGTCCAACAAGGTTCTGTTTCTTCTTTCAGATACACCATTATGCTGAGGCATATTAGGTGCAGAGAGTTGTGACTTGATTCCGTGTTCTATCATATAATCATGGAATCTTAAGTCCATGTACTCCCCACCTCGATCTGATCGTAGTGTCTTAATTGTTTTACCTAATTGGTTCTCAACCTAAATCTCATATTCTTTGAACTTTTCAAAAGAATCAGACTTATGATGCATTAGGTAAATATGACCATACCTTGAATAATCATCAATAAAACTGATGAAATATTCATACCCATCTCGTGCTTTGATATTCATCGGTCCACAGAGGTCCGAATGTACGAGCTTTAAGGGTATTGTGGCTCTGAGACCTTTTCCAGTAAAAGATCTCTTAGTTATTTTTCCTTTAAGACAAGACTCACATGGAGGTAAAGAATTGTCTTCTAACGGATTTAGGAGTCCATTCTTAACCAATCTTTCAATCCTATTGAGATTTATGTGACCAAGTCTTAAATGCCATAGATAGGCATTAGAAGAAACTTTTTGTCTTTTATTCTGAGTTTCGACTGTTCTAAACATCTCAGTATTTAAGAAAAATTTAACTTTAGTTGGTCTTAACTTATATAAGTTGTTTTCAAGTATAACAAAACAAATTTGAATACCTTTTCTGAAAATGAACGCTTCATTAACTTCAAAAGATATTTTGTACCTTTGTTCCATAATACAACCGATAGATATTAAATTCCTCTTCATAAGAGGTGCATACAAAACATCTTTAAGTATGATATATCTATCGTCGAAAAACAACTTCAAGTCTCCCATTGCTTCGGCTGAGACAACCTCTCTTGTTCCAACCTTGAGAGTGATCTCGCCTTCTTCAAGCTTTTTCCAGGAATTAGTTTCCTGGAAAGAGAAGCAAATATGATTAGTGGCTCCTGAATCCAATATCCAGGTTGAGGTATCATACTCTACTAAACATGTTTCAGCAACTTGTAAATCATATTTACCTTGTGCTTCTTTCGAGGCAGGGGCCTGAGGACATTCCTTAATTAAGTCAAATCTCACGTCATCAATTACTAGTGTTGAATTCAGATTGTTTTTCCATGTTGAGTAATTATCGCCATTTAGTTTCTCGAAAGCTAAAATTTGATCTAAAGATCTAGTCATGCTAAAAAGAAAAACATATCCTTTTTAGTAAAAGCATTAATCTTTTAAATCCAATCAAGTTTGGCTAAAATAATAATAATAATAATAATAATAATGTACCCTTCATTATTATATTTTGCAACGATATTTCAATGGTTTAGAATAACCTCCACCGAGGGGTGATCGACTATTCCTCCGTTGAACCAAGACTATCTTGACTAGATACTATCACCAGAATAACTCTTATTCCTATAGTAGCTCAGTTATCGCTACTTTGGTCAAGAATTTACTATCACTTCGTAACTCTCGTAAGTGTGACCCTCCATTTTCAGACGTCAAAGATCGGAATCATTATGCTTCCGAAGTTGGAAAGACAAGAATGAAAACGGACTTGAGAGACCCTATCTATTTCTAGAGTTCACGGAGTTTCGAATCCTATAATACAGCCCTCCGATTGGTAAGGTGGCTTCAGGGCAGATATGCAGGCGCATTATTGGAATCTCACGGTGCGACCTAATGGAAGAGACCGTAGGATGTGTTGACACACTTTCTTCTCCCACTTACTATGAACAACTTTCCCTATTCACCTTGGTATTGACTCATGCAAACACTCTCCGAATGGAGTCCGCTCTCAGGGCGGCCCAAAGCCAAGCATGAATCTCAACGTATGAACTCTTAGGGACGCTAGAGCTAAAAGTTCATTACTTCTGTCCATCTGAAGTGTTCTAGACGGTTAGGGTATAAAATACTTAGTGATACATTTCGGCTAACTAAACATATCCTAAGTCTAGATGATTCATCCGAGTATAACTTTTATATTGGATATTTAACCTACGATGTCTAGGTGAAACAAATTTTATTACCTCACACCGCTCAGCATGCTCATAAAACCGGTTTAACCTGACTCAGATGCCGGCTCAATCTCCAGGTAGTAGGTGTTCCGTGAACTGTCAACTTAAAAACCTTCAACCTTAGTCATCTTATCTGACTTTTTGCCAAGATCTTGTCAAGTGAGTTTTCTTGTAACTTCGGTTTTACAAGAAATCGACCTATTTTCTATGAAAATTGGGATTGCTCGATGGTTAACCCTAAATGAGCATGCATCTTATCTTTGTTATAGATTTTAGAAGTCTAGGTTATTTTATAACAATTATAAAATAAATTATAACAATTATAACCCTAGAGCATTCATCTATAACATGCCTCCTTCAATCAAACATGCTTTAATATAACACTTATATTAAAACTAAGCATGCATAGTATATATTTTATAATACTTATAAGATATAACAAATGCATGTCACATGCTTTTCCTACGGTGGGGTTTTAAAACTATATGGCATACTATATGCACATATAATCAAACAACATTATACATCATATGCATAATAAGTAAACAACACTAAAGTGGACCAATTTTGGCATTCAAAACAAACAAATAACTAATTTATTACAAAAAACAGCAACCAGTTTCCCTGAACTGGCTTCAAACACTTTGAACCATCAAGAACCGCTCAGAAATCACTCGAACTGGCCCGAAAACACTAAAAACCAAGCTAAACCGGTCAAATCGGCTCAACCAGGTCAAATGGACCGGTCCAGACTGTCTGGACCGGCTGGTCAACTCCCCTTGGCACGGTCAATGGAGGTGTGGGCGCGCGAGTCGCAGAGCGACTCTCGGGCAGGCGGGCAAATGGGCGCGCGAGGCTCTACGAAGCCGAACGGGCGAACGGATCGGATCCGGATGGGGCAGGCGTGCAAAACCAGGCGCACGTGCGAGTTTCCTGAACTGGGTTGGATCCGGACTGGAGAGTCGGGTCTGGAAGCTTCTCTCGGGTCTGGAGGCTGTATTCGGGTCTGTGATGCAATTTTTCTCCAATTTGCTGCAGTTCTCTTTCCCAGAATCAAGAATTTACAGCCTAATTTCAACTCTAGTGACTCCAAAAAATTTACAGACCCTTTTTCACACATTAATGCTCATAAACAAGTGAGTAATTACAAATTTCCACAAGAAATTTAAAGAGAAAAAAATGCAAAAATCATAATAAACCCACTTTAGTCCCCATTTCATTCAACACTTGAATAGATAGGAAAAAAATACACACCAAAAGCAATTGAGCGTAATTCTAGCATGCTCTGATACCACATGATGGAACACGAGACATACGCAGTGGAATTAGGATCTAATTACACTCTAATTGCTCTTAAATTAAAGGAAATAAGCATGCATCATTAAGGAAAAAAAAGTGAATTAAAAGTGTAGGATACTACCTTTGAAGCTCCCAAAAACCACTTTTCCTCGTAGAATCTTGACCCGAACTCTTTCGGACCACCATTAGATTGACCTACTATCTTCTGGACTCAGAACCGAGTTGTGGGACCCGGTGGATGAAGAAAACCGAGAGAGAGAAAAGAGATGGAAAATAAGATGGATTTTGGGTAGGTTTGGGTTTTTCTCTTTTTTTCAAAGTTGTGATTTTTCCAACCCAAATATGAAAACCAATTTTCAAAATTGCAAAAACTCTTTTCATTCAAAATGAAAGCCCAATTTCTAGAAAAATCCATGCAACTATTGCATGAACCAAATGCATAAAAACCCACACCTATATTCCCTTTAGTACTGAATGCAGGTCTTGAACAAGGGGCCCCATCCTCTTCCTGGCCTGAGAGGGATTCGGTTTATAGTTTGGACTTTACACCAATTGTTCATTAGAGGATCAGTGAAACTTAAGGAACAAGATGTAGTCTTGGGGGTAAAATGGTTTTTATGACCCAGCCGAGATTACGAACAACCCTGTGAAGGATTAACTTACTAATCATGGTTATATAATGGACACAAATATATCTATAGTTGAGGGAGTGAATTAGTGGAATGACCCGTTAGTTAATGAATGTTGATTAGCTTCGTCTAAAGAGTTTAGCTAGCTAATCTCGGATCGTTGGAGCCCATGATCTATAGGTCCATTAGGTTCCCCTACTAGCTCATATGGAATAAACTTAGAACAATATGATAGAATAATTCAAATTGTTCGAATTATGTAGAGAGAGAGAAACCGACAAGTATATGTGATATAGTAGTCGGGCTTTTCAGCTTAGAGATACATCTTTAATATTTAAATATGATTTAAATATCAAGAATAAGAAAATGTTCATATTCGGAAGCTCGGAAATGATGGAAATGGTCAAAGATGTAAAAAGTCAAAGAGTTGACTTTTGACTTTGAAAAGTCAAACTTTGACCGACCTTATATTCAAATTTGATTTGAATTTCAAGAAAATGAATGCGGATTCATACTCGGGAGGTCAAAATTAGTCAACAAGGAAAAAATCATAAAAAGTCAAAATGTTGACTTTTTGGTCAAAGTTTAACTTTGACCAAATTACTATTTTACCCTTTGACTATAGTTAGTGGGAAAATCCAAACTTTTGTTGGATAATTTCACTAACAGACACAAGCAAAGGTGCCTCGAGGCCAAGCATGAAAGTTTACTCTAAACTAATGAGAGAGACCGTGGGATGTGTTTACACACATCCTATCCCACTTACTATAAATATTTTCTCCATTCATCTTGATATTAACCTATACAAATACCACCCGTAGGGAGGCACAAGCAAAGGTGGCTCGAGGCCGAGTATAGGTCCCACTATGTGAACTTTTAAGGAGAAACACGATGGAAAAAATGAAGTATCATATAACCCATTTTCCTCCGACTGAGTGTTTTACCTAGGGTTAATTAACTTAGAAAAATCCGACTACTTATTTTACTGAGCAATTGTTTAATTTGTCCAAAAGTAGTGTTTACTTTCGATAGTTAAACAATATTGATTATTGTTCATTAAATGTTTTAATAAACTTTAATCAATCATTGCATGCTTGTAGCACATCTATCTAATTCACTTTCCAGATCAATTCCCAAGTAGGGGTGTTCCATTTCTTTGAACTTAAATATCCTAGCCTAGACAGAACCATTCTTAGATAAAGGTCCCTTATGGATACATTTGGTACAGATTTAATATTTTATTCTAAATCAATTTAATTCTATTAAATTGATTAAAATATTAAGCCTATTTTTAATCTCATTAGAAATAGTGCAATCATAGGTCTACAGTGAATCATATTTTAAACAATTTAACAATGATTTTAACCTATGTTAGTATGTAGCTCTTTATTATAGATTTTAATTTCTAATTTCATTTATTTATAACAATTATAAAGAATAAATGAAATAAATTAAAACCTAAGATTGTATCTAATGACATACTTAGAAAAATTATAACATTTATAATTAACCTAAAGTGGTGTCATGCAACATGCAATCCCATTTTTCATTACATACCATACATCACTGTTATATATTAAACTAATGAAAAATTAGCATACATACATACTAACTATATACTATAACATTTATAATATAAATGGTGCATAGTAATGTTATTAATGCATGCATTCATATGTTATAACTCTTGTATTATATGATGCATGAACATGTTTGAAATAAAATTCATGCAACTACATATTATAACATTTATGATAAATATGATGCATGAATAATGTTTATCTTATGGTGGGATTTTACTATATGACATACAATATGACATATAAAATATAAAATTATACATCACATGTACAATTAAATAAAATAGCAATTGTGGATCGAAATTAGCATACCTAACTTTTGTTAAATTATTATAACAATTATAGTAATTTAATTAACAGAAAAAATAATTAATACAATTAATAATGAATAAATAATAAAAAAAACTGCTGCAAGTTGCTTTCCTCAGGGCTTGAATGCACGCCTTTACGAACTTCCTAAATGCACGCGCACGTCGTCGGAGTGCAACGACGCTTAGGGAGAGTGCCATTATGCTCTGATCCAATTTTTTGGAGTGCCACAGCACTATGGCCAGAGTGTAGGGGCACTCAACAGAAAGTCGCACAATGTTGCAACGCTCTGATAACTCTTAAAAAGAGCTATAATTCCTAGCTTAACTCGGGCTCGTTAGTAGATTTTATATGTTATCCTATTTTATAGGTAGCAAGCAACCAAGAGGTAGAACCAAGCATTTGAAGCTAAACGGGGTTAATTTGAAGAAATTTGGAGTCGATTTGAGCATCCGGGCTTTAAAGGAATAAAAATGACCAAACAGCCTCTAGAGAGCGTCCCAACGCTCATGCCATACATATCCCTAACACTCTATCACACCCCCTCCCAGATTACCCTCTTAATCTAAAAGAGGATATGACCGCGGTAGTTGCTAGCCCTGCTGCCAGCACCCACCATCTTAGCCCTCTAATCTAAATGCCAACCTGTTAAACATTAATAAGGTATGCATATGGTATGTCTTCTTATGGTTCTACAAAATATTATATAAACACAAGCATACAACCGTGATATAACATCTAAGGGGAGAAACATTCACAGATGGGCCCAAACATCTCTAACAAAGCCTTAGTCGCTCTCAAAACATGTGTACATAAATAGATCATCAACCTAAGTCTTCTTAATAAGCTGAGTCTCTCAGTGGCAAGCAGCAGTAGGATGAACCCTGAGGAATCTGATCGCTACTTGAGAAGGGAAAACACAAAAATTCTGTGAGCTAAAAGCCCAGTAAGCGACTATAGAATTGTATAACAGCATGCATTACATCACTATAAACATGTAAATATACTAATGGGTATCTCAAGCAATTGTCTCTAAGTGTAGCTTTAAACCATTCTTAGACATCATCAAACATCATTATTCCCTAGTTGAGAACGAGCCTAAATGTTCTAGCTCCCACTGTTTAATACCGGCCAAGAGACTCATACTTCGGTCTCTCATTCAGAACTACCGACGTGCACGTGGCCATACTAAGTACCGTCATACCTTAGGTACTTCCACTCAGATATCTTCTCAAACCTGTCCTTCAGTATCGAGCTACTAAGATACCTTCTCAAATTTCCTTCGGAATCAAGTTGGTCAGGTACCTTCTCAAATTTCCTTCGGTACCGAGGTATTTTGTAGCATCAAATTAAGTTCTATTGCCTACCATCCACATAAGAACTCATTCTCTCATAGCCTTCCTCTAGGAAGCATATTTCAACATTAGAAACTTAACTTTTGTAATGACTACATGACATCCCTTGGCCTGTGTTACACACATATAAGCCGGGAAACATGTGTTAAGATTTCTCCAACCATTTGTTGCTTGAGGGAGTATAAATTCATCATTAATGTCACTGTAACTTACTTGATCTTATATGCATAAGTATTGGAGACATCAATTCTCTTAGTCACTCACCGCTTGTCAGGGCTCTTAACAGTTTATATGCCTCTCCTAGCTCTTCTTGGCCTGAAAGAACACAATTTCCGATTAAACTACTTAGAATTCTTCGTAAAATACCTCAAATAGTTCATTTACTAAAGGAACTTTCATCAGACAGATTTACTGGCGAGATCCTCATGAGCGAGATTCTCCTCATGAACGAGATTAGTGAGATCCTTCTCATGAGCGAGATCAGCGAGATCCTCATGAGTGAGATCAACGAGGTTCTCATGAGCGAGATCAGCGAGATCCTCACGAGCAAGATCAAGCTTTTCTTGGCAACTTTCATCCTAGCGATACTCACCTTACCAGCGATACTCAGCCCAATTTCTAGCGAGATTTCCTTCTAGAGCGAGATCCTCATCACAAAATCAGCGAGATTTCCTTCATAAGCGAGATCCTCATTCCCATATCTCGCTATAACTCTCCACGGTGAGCTGTTTGCTTGTCATGATTTTTTAGATTTTTGAAAGACTTGTGCTCAAGCTCGATAGGTAAGAAAAAGTAGGAACAAGACGATCTGACGCAGAGGCTTTTCGATCAGTTGCTGTCCGAGGGCTCGAAGATCCGGAGGATGTCAAGCGTGCTCTCCGGCAGTAACTCTAACTTTCGATCAGTTCCTTGTCGTTTGAGTTTGAAGTCGTTACCTTGTGGGAGCCATCTGGGCGAGACGAAACAAGTCATTCAACGGAAGAGCTGATTCGGGTTGTTACTGAGTTTCTTCAGAAATTGAACCTGAAAAAATAATGGAAGAAGTCATGACTCGGGCTCAGATTCATTCAAGAAGTTATTTTCCCTCCCCGTCAATTCATTCATTTAGGGCAAGAGCGAAAGCCAATGAAGTCATGACTCGGGCTCAGATTCATTCAAGAAGTTATTTTTCCTCCCCGTCAATTCATTCTTCCCAAGCAGTTGTCTGCTTATGCACCGTTTCCCTATTACAAATTCAAAAATTCATAACTCAAAATCCGGATCTCTTTTCAAGAAACTTCCTTCTACAAACTTGTTTAGAATTGAGTTACTTTCTTACCTTAAATTTTCAGCTAAAAATTTCTTATAGTTTGGTCTGGAGCTTCCAATATTCACCTCGGGCCTTGATTAATCTAAGGTTCTACCTCTTCTGCAAATTCTCCTCTTTGGTTCTTCTCCTCTTGTAATCTTTCTCTGGTAGGATAACCTTGAAAACTAGATTCTCCCAGCTTTCAAATGGCACTAATTTCACTAAATTTGCTCTTGTCAATTGCCGAAACCATGCTTTTGAATTTTCACTTCCCTTTTAATCTTTCTGTCGCTTCCTGAGTTCAAAGAGTAGATTTCCACATCACCCCATACTTAGTGCCTCTAGCCAAAATAATGAATGAGTTTCTTCTTTTAATATATTTTCCTTCCCTTCCTTCATAATCCCTATAAATAAACATGAATTTCTACTTAATAAATATGTAATATAACATTCCTTTGGCTAAACATGCTTATCTAGGGAACCTAGAGTTTAGGGATTACAATCATCTTCCTCTTAAAAGAAATTTCGTCCTCGAAATTTACCTAATATTTCATTTGAAAAGTTAAGGATATCTCTTCCTCATTTTCTCTTCAGGTTCCCAAGTTGCTTCCTCGATTCCACGATTACACCATAATACCTTCACCAAAGGAATGGTCTTATTTCTGAGTACCTGGTCTTTTCTGTCTAAAATCTCGATGGCCTCTTCCTCGTAAGATAAATCCTTTTTGAGATGTACTAGTTGTGCTGCTAGTATGTGCATAGGGTCAGGAACGTATCTCCTTAACATTGACACATGAAATACGTCGTGAATACGAGCTAGCTCCATCGGCAACTACAACCTATATGTTGCTGGACTAACTCGTTCCACAATTTCATATGGTCCGATGTATCGTGGACTTAACTTCCCTTTTCTCCCAAACTGAAGAATTCCTTTCCATGGGGATAATTGAAGAAATACCCGATCTCCGACTTCAAATTCTAGTTCTCTTCTTCGCTTATCAGTATAGCTCTTTTGTCTATCGCGAGCCGCCTTAAGATTATCCCTGATAAGTTTCACATTCTCTGTTGTTTGTTGAACTAATTCTGGACACAGTAATTTTCGTTTTTCGACTTCGTTCCAGCATACTGGGGTCCTGCAAGGTCGTCCGTACAATGCTTCATAGGGAGCCATTCTCATACTAGAATGGTAGCTATTGTTGTATGCAAATTCAATCAACGGTAAGTGTGCATCCCAACTTTCTTTGAATTATAATACACAAGCTCTTAACATATCTTCTAGTGTCTGTATAGTTCCTGTCTCTTATACACATCTAGATGTGTATAAGAGACAGTTGTAATACACAAGCTCTTAACATATCTTCCAGTGTCTGTATAGTTCTTTCCGACTGTCCATCTATTTGTGGATGAAAAGTCGTACTGAAATGCAGTTTAGTGCCCATAGCCTTCTATAAACTAGGCCAAAATTTTGAAGTGAACCTCGAGTCCCGATTTGACACTATCGACATTGAAGCTCCATATTTACTGATTATCCTATCCACATAAATCTTAGCTAGACGGTCTAGTGTAAAAGTAACTTTTACTGTTATAAACTTGGCCGTCTTGGTTAGTTTATCGACTATTACCAAAATGCCATCATATCCTGAGGGTGTCTTAGGCATTCCAAATAGAAAGTCCATTGTTACATGATCCCACTTCCACTCAGGCACTGGGAGTGGATTGAGTAATCCTGCTGGTCTTTGTCTCTCAGGTTTTACTTGTTGACAGACTATACATCGATTCACATATTCTACTATGTCTGTCTTCATCCCAGGCCACCAGTAAGATTTTTTCAAAGTTCTATACATCTTGGTGCTTCCTGGATGCATAGCATTAGTGGAACTATGTGCTTCCTCTAGAATGGCTTGTTTAAGCTGTAGCTTGTTAGGCACACACATTCTCCCCTCCTTTTCTAGTACATTGTCCGCTCCCAGTTCAAAGTCAACCCTGATGCCCCTACTTACATCATCAGCAATCTTCTAAAGATCAGGGTCTTTCAATTGATCCTACTTAAGGTTTTCTACTAAGGTAGGCCTTATCTGGAAAGTAGCTATCATGCCTCTTGACGGTTCTACTGATAAGGCGGTTCTAGAATTCCTGAACTTCTGCAATAGCATTCCACTAATTGAACCAATAATGGCCTTGGGTCCCGAGGATTTCCTACTTAGTGCATCTGCTACAACATTAGCCTTACCAGGGTGGTACTTGATGGATCTTTAGCCAAAATACAGCGCATCGCGTTCCATCTTCAGCCAACACTCTTGATCTTTTGACACTGCACGTTCCATCTTCAGCCAAAATACAGCGCAGCACTGCAACACCCATTCCTAGCATTGCAATGCTGTGATTAATTCTATAAATATCTCTCTTCGATTTTAGGTCAAAAGATGCAGAACTTCATGGAGACCGAGGAGAGACCTTGTTTTCTTCCTTTCACGTGATGTTTTCAGTATCATTAGGTTTGTTTTTGGTTTAGTTTTGGATTGTAAGCATGGATTGGATTGTATCTCATGGGTTTGTCCATGAGAGGTAATTTTCATCTAGTTCGTGGGTTGAGAATTCATTGTTATTTCTTGAGTTTTCTGCCCTAATTGATGTTTGCAATTTAGAATTTTGTTTTCTTTGAATCTATTTAAGTTCCCAAGCATGATTCTTAAGGTTGACTTTTCACGTTTTACCGTGCATGCTAATGATTCTTAGTCTTGCTAGGATCACCTAAGTAGCAATAGTAAATTAGGCATTTGATGGCTATTCCTAGAATGTGCTAGTTGCTAGATTCAAAGATAAATTTGGTTAATTGAATATGGCTTTTCTAACAACTAATCGACATATTGAATCATAAATCTTAATGCATGTATTTTTATTTCTATATGACCGCTATCGAACCCAATAGAATTTAGAAGCATATAGATTAATTAGGGTATTGGCTTTTCGACCTGGATAATGATGATTTTAGAATTTAGAATTTAGAAGCATGTAGTTGATTCAGGGGTCACTAATCATTTTTAGTGGATAATGATGATTTGACCTGGATAGTTGATTTAGGAGTCACTAATCATGTTTGTTCTTCTTTTCAGGAAATTAGTTCTTGGCAATAGCTCGGGACTGACGAGATAACCATGCGGGTTTGAATTGGGCACATTGTCTCAACAATAGCAGTGAGAGGCGTCAAATTATTTTTTCTTAAATCATTTCTACTATTAAAAGATGTATATATAGTTGATGGATTGAAGAGGAACTTGATTTCTTTAAATGTTTATTGTAAAAAAATTATTTTGTCAATTTTGATGTAAATAAAGTGTTTATTTATAAAAATAATGTTGATATTTGTTCTGACATTTAGAGAGTAATATACATGTACTAAGGCCATTAGCATCTAAAACATTTCCAAATACTGAAATGTTTAGAGCTACAACAACTCAAAATAAAAGATAAAATATTTCTTCTAAAGAAAATGCTCATCTTTGGCATCTAAGATTAGGTCACATAAATCTTAATAGGATTGAGGTTGGTTAAGAGTGGACTTCTAAGGGAGTTAGAAGAAAACTCTTTATCTGTATGTGAGTCTGAAGCTCTTGAAAAGTTCAAAGAGTATAAGGCTACGGTTGAGAATTCATTAGGTAAAACCATAAAAATATTTCGATCAGATTGAGGTGGAGAGTATATGGACTTAAAATTTCAAAACTATATGATTGAGCATGGATTTGATGGATAATAAACAGTATACGCAGTGGGAACTATGGATCAATAACGCTCTAATTACATTAATTAACTAGGATTAAACACGCAAAACGGTTAGAAATATAACCTTTGTAGTTTCCACAAGAATCTTCCTCTTTATGAGCAATCGACACCACCAACAGTAAATCCTCGTTATTCTCCGGTTGAACAACATGATTGTGGGACCGAATCTTTAGTGAAAGATAGGAAAATTCATTTAGGAATTTGGAGAGTAAAAGAGAATTTATGGAAGTGTTTGGTCAAAAGTCAAACAAGCATAAGCTTTTAGCATTTGAAAATCAAAACCTATTTATAACCAAAACACATGCAACAACTCTTCTTGCATGGCCTCCACCTCAAACTCCATTAGTATGTTAAAATTAGATGTCAAGTTGAGCCTGAAACACTTCATAATCCACTTAGTTAGTGGAAAAATCCAACAACTGGATTTTTCCACTATCTAGATTTTTCATAAAAATAAAATTATAATAAAACAATTTTTGACAAAAAAATATGAAATACATTTTTCATATTTTAGAAATTATTTAATTAAAAATTTTAATTAAATAAAATAAATAATTTAATATCACATATTAAATTGTCTTTGATACCTAATTTTGATTAACCACATTAATCAATTTTTTAAAATACTTTCATGCCAATATTTTATTTAATATAAAATATACTCCCCAAAAATAAATAAATAATTATTTAATTGTAAATTATATCTTCTATAAAATACAATTTTCCCTAAAGACCGAATTTGAACATTTCAAATTCTCACTTTATCTAGTTCTTCAATTTTGTCCGTAGTGAGCTAGTAAGAAGACTCGATAGACCTATAGATCATGGGCTCCAATGATCCGAGACTAACCGGTCAAACTCTTTAACCTAGTTAATCAACATTCGTTAACTAATAGGACTATTCACTATAGCCTGTAGTTGCACTCCCCTCATTGTAGATTATTTTGTATCCATTTGGTATAACCGTTATCGATAAGTTGATCCTTCACAGGTTGTTCGTAACTTCAGCTAGGTCAATTACCATGTTACCCCTGAGTTACATCTTTTCTTCTCAAGTACCATTTTCTCTCTAATGAACAATTGATTTAGGATTTTAATCACTAAATCCATTCCCTCTCAGGCCAGCGAGAGGATGAGGCCCCTTGTTCAAGACTTGAGCTCAGCCTTTAAGGGAACAACCTTTCTACTATCTCTAAAATGGAAAGGAGTGAATTCCATTTTGCAAATTCTATGTCTCTAGCTATCTACTGATAACGGACAGAAATGCACGTTATTACAACGCAAAGATATAAAGCAACGTAGGATTACATGATAAAAATACATAAAAATGTGTCCAAAAGTAATAAGTTGAGAACATTGCGATCGCATGCACCCAACGCATTAAAGCAGCTAATTTACGTATTTTGTGCAAGAAAATGCGTTGGCGCAAGGCAGAATTACGATCCAAGGAATTCAGCATCCGAGCGCATTAAAAGATTGCAACTGCAAGGCTATGCGATCGTTTGCTTTCGCAAAAATTTGCTCAAGAAGGTGGCTGCATAGAGACGGCGCATCAACGTTAAAGCTTAATAAATCATGATGGGACAGAAAGTTGATGACGGTTGATTCTGAATTTAGTTGACAAGTCGTTAACGACACACTGTAGCAAGTACACTCAACTTTTTAGTGACAATTAATCAGAACATCAGACAGATAATTAATGACATCCCATCAGTGCAATCATTTGAGAGAAAAGCAATTCACCCTGAAGCTCTATAAATAATGAAGGCTACCTTCGTTAAAGGGGTTCCGCTATTCAGAATTTACAGTCTTCTTCACCATATACTTAGTTAGCCGTAGCCTGTAATTTTATATGCTTAGAAGGCGGAGGCGAGAGAAGAGAGAAGACGCCGAAAGACCATCCTGGTTAGCTCAGAAGAGTGTCGGGAAGCGTTGAGAACAGAGAGAGGGCTGACTCTTGCAGAAGCAAGAACTTCTTTTGGGCAGAGTAGAGAAAACTCAGTGTAAAAGCCTTGGGACGCAAGACATTGCTACGAGATTCTTTATCCTTATTTTCCATTGTCATTTTGTATTCCGATCTTAGTTATAAAATGGAATTTGCATCTCTACATCTGCTCACTCTCTTTACATTACACATGTGTAACTAAACTGTCGAATGAGTTGAGAAGCACTTAGCTAGTATAACCTGAGATCTTCACTTTATGTGATCATCTTGTATTATGTATGTGTCATTCGTCCTTTAGAGATGCTCGGGAGGGTGGACTAAGGATAGAATCTAGACTTGGAAAAGTCAGATTAGAATCTTGGCTCGGGAGGTCAAATTAGAACTGCATAATCAAGAGATAGAAGCTTAGGAATAAGTTCTTTTTGCTATTAACGCATCGCATGCACCCTAGAGATAGGATATGATGGTATGCGATCACCTTGTACCTGTGTGCATCATTCATCATCGCATAGGCAAGAAATAGAGACTTAGAAATAAGTCCTATAGGCATCATCACATCATCGCATGCGTCCTAAAACTAGGAACTATAGCATTTGCATTGGAAGATGAATTGTTGTTGTATGTGTGTAGCATGATCACATAGCTTGAACACAATCTCAGGAAGCACTAGCTAAATACCTTCTCAACCCGTTCCCCCGCATACTCATTGTAACTTTCGTGTTATTAACTCTTTTCTCAAGTCCACCGCATAGAATATATACCTTAAACAAACATACCAACCAATCATTGTGTTATTTGTCATCACAAAGAAATCTGAAATCACCATCGCATACGTCTCCATAGTCCCCGTGTTCGACCTTGGGCTTACCAGGCAGCCTAGTAAAATTTATATTTGGATTTTTCTAGGAAAACTTGCATGCACAACGTGCACACAACCATCGCAATATACACCATTGTTTCATCACAATAACAACGCATCATCTACTCGGTCTTATCCCTGAAATGGGAGGCATATTGAGCAACGTTATTGAGCTTACCTTCACCTATGCAGATAAAAGGATAATCTCGAATAAACAAGAGTTCATAAACAACTTAGGATTTATATCACGTTATCTAAGTCATCAATAAGGGAAATTAATCAGTGTTAACCGTAAACGGTGTTAATACGTAACAGTGATTATTTCATGGTCAATCTTACACAATCTCATCGTGTAGAACACCCTCACTCACATATCTCTACATGAACAAACTGATTACATCATTTATGACACTTTACAACATTTGTAACAATCATAAAGCAGGTCGTATTCAATAATATCTCAAGAAATAGGTATCCAACCTAATCCAAGTACTATAGACTGTTTAGGCTATTATACTCGAACTTGATCCAGTTTATGCTTCCACATGAAGTCCAAGTATTCATGACAATAACCAATGGTTTGTAGTTTATTAGATTTAGAGCTAAACAATCAATTCATTTTCATTTAACAACATGTGTCTGAATAAACTTCATATATGTTTACTATTTACAAACTATGAGTTTTAGGACATACCACCCAACAAACTCCCACTTGGACTAAAATCCTAGTGGTTACAACAAATGAGTACTGTGAGAGAAGTCTAAATGCAATAAACTAGGGCATTCCATGCCCACAATTTCTCCCACTTGCCCTATTTATTCTACTCATAGTTCTAAACTCTTCAGGTTTCCCTCGAAAATCGTAGCTGGGAGAGCCTTTGTAAATAGATCAGCAATATTGTACTCAGACGTTATTTGTCTCACAATAACGTCTCTTCTTAGCACGATCTCTCTGATGAGATGATACTTGCACTCAATATATTTTCCGTGCTTATGGTTTCTAGGTTCTTTGGAGTTCGCTACTGCCCTACTATTATCAGAATACAAAGTGATTAGTAGATGCATATCTGGAACAACTTCCAGATTAGCTAGAAACTTTCTAAGCCATGCTGCTTCCTTGGCTGCTTTACATGCAGCAACATATTCTGCTTCCATTGTGGAGTCTGTAATGCAGCTCTACTTAATACTTCTCCACACTATTGCTCCTCCATTTAGAGTGAACACCGGTCCCGAAGTAGATCTCCTAGAGTCTATATCGGTCTGAAAATCAGAGTCAGTATATCCTGCAAGAATTAAATCCTTATTTCCATATACGAACACATAGTTTCTCGTTCTTGTAAATACTTAAGGACATTCTTAACAACAGTTCAATGTGTATAACCAGGATGAGACTGATACCTACTGACAATACCTACCGCAAAGCATATGTCTGGACGAGTACATAGCATTGCATACATCAGACTTCCAACTATTGATGCATAGGCAACCCGTCTCATATCCTCAACTTCTTGAGGTGTCTTAGGACATTATTCCTTTGACAAATGTATTCAATTCCTAAAAGGTCAAAGACCTCTTTTTGAATCCTGCATCTTAAACCTAGATAACACCTTGTCTATATAAGATGTTTGAGACATAGTTAACGTTCTGTTCTTTCGGTTTCGAACTATTTGAATCCCAAGAACATACTACGCCTCTCCCAGATCTTCCATCTGAAATTGGGTTGCTAGCCAATTTTTTATGTCAGTTAGGTTTCCTACATTATTCCTAATAAGTAGGATATCATCTACATAGAAAACTAGAAATGCGATAGTGGAGTTGGTGATCTTTTTGTATACACACAATTCATCAACGTTCTGTTCAAAGCCATAAGATTTGGCTACAACATCAAATCTTAAAATCCATGATCTGGATGCCTGTTTCAATCCATGAATAGATCTCTTCAGTTTGCAAACCTTTTGCTCCTAATCCTGTTCAATGAACTATTCTGGTTGGACCATATAAATACTCGCTTCAAGATTGCCATTTAGAAAAGCAGTCTTGACATCCATTTACCAAATTTCATAATTATAAAAAGTGACAATGGTTGAGAGTATCCTTATTGATTTAATCATAGCAACAAGTGAGAAGGTTTCTTCATAGTTTATCCTTTCAACCTGGGTATAATCTTATCCCCTCTTCATAGTCTATACCTTCCCCGTACGGTCTCTTTTACGCTTGTAGATCCGTTTACAACCAATAGGTCTTACATCATCAGGTTTATCTACAAGTTCCTAGACTGAATTAAAGTACGTAGACTCTATTTCAAGGTCCATGGCTTTGATCCACTGATCTCGATCAACATCATCTATTGTTTGTTTATATGTTAATGGATCCTCTAAGCCATCATCAGGTATGGTGACCTTGGTTTCAGTTAAACCCATATACACGCTGTCTCACAACCCTCTCACTATGTCGAGGTTCTTTCAACTCTTATGTAGGATTCTATGGACCAGATGTCCTTGATCTATCAACAACTTTTATTGATGAGCGAGCCTGATCAACAACTTTTGTTATCCATCTGTAGCATCTTTTGAAATCTCTTCCAATAACAGTTTACTGTGGGGTTTATGATCTCGTATGTGGTCTTGCTCTAGGAATGAGGCCTTTGTCGATTCAATTACCTTATCATCTTGAGGATCATAAAACTGACCACCTCTTGTTTTTCTAGGGTAACCCACAAACAGACATAATTTTGAATGATGTTCCAATTTCTTAGGATTTTGCACCAACGCGTGTGTTGGGCAATCCCAGATCCAAAAATGACGTAAACTAGCTTTACACCATATCCATAACTCATAAGGTGTTTTTGAAACACTCTTAGAGGGAACATTATTCAAAATGCAAACTGTAGTCTTTACTGCATAGCCCTAGAACGAGTTAGGCAACTAAGCATAACTCATCATGGATCGAGCCATGTCTAACAAGGTTCTATTTATCCATTCAAATTCACCATTCTGCTGAGGCGTTTTTGGTGCAGAGAGTTGTGACTGAATCCTGTGTTCTATCATATAGTGCTGGAATTTAAAGTCCAAATACTCCCCACCTCGATCTAATCGAAGTGTCTTAATAGATTTCCCTAATTGGTTCTTAACCTCGATCTTAAATTCCTTGAACTTTTCAAGAGCTTAAGACATATAATGAATTAGGTAAATGTAACCGTACCTTGAATAATCATCAATAAAGCTAATGAATAATCATCAATAAAGCTAAAGACTTACAACAAAGGTCCAAATGCACGGAGATGCAGGGCTTTGCACCACATGCCAACGGATCATTCATGAATATAGCATATGTTTGCAGAACCCAAAAACTGCTGACGACAAACAAATTTGCTATAACTATGGAAACAAGGAGCCAGCAAGCATTATGTAATGAAATATTTCCTCATTAATTATTTAGCATCCGTTTGTTTGCAAGTGCTTAAACGCCATCCCAGTCAACTATAAGAAAACGAGTTCACAAAAAGCTTATGATTTCTCTCCTTTGCTCTCTCTCTTCGTCTCTCGTGGTAATACAAAGGCAATATCTATCATTTACAGTTCTGTTTCCCACGTGCTCGTAGCATAAATAAACACCTTAAACAGATCATCGTATAATTGAAACATTGTTTTCTTTCATCGAACTTGATCTCCAATATTTAAGCGCCTGGTACGACCTGTTCACTAGAAAAATATGAGGTTGTTTGGTCCTTCGTCTTGATCAACCGCGAAATAGAGGGTCAATATTTTTAACGATTGAATCAACGTAGTTTCAAACATGTTAGAATTTGAAACTAGAACTGTCGTTTGTAATGAACGTGAAAAATTGTTGATATGATTTAATGCGTGCTTTCTCGTATACATTGAGAGATAAACGTATAGCATAAGGAATTTCGTCCAACGTATGAGAAATTTCAAGGTAGTGACGAAAGTCGTTCAAAAGATGCTAACTATAGGTCAAATTAAAATGTTACTCGATAAGCTTCTATGACAAAAGGGTCGAATACTTGAAAGTAGGGGACTGCGTTGATCCAAACAAGAGTGTACGAGCTAAATTCCCATTAGACTAACCATTAAAATAAAATATTTGGTTAATGTTGTAGTGTAAGATTTTAACGAACAAATGAATCAATCATAGACATAACCTAAAATTCACGAAAATCAATGATCGAAAACTTGTGCGATCTTCTTGGATTCCTAAAACTTTAATATAATTTTAAAAGTTAACATTTAGGGAGCAAGTAATAGTAGAACATATCCAATTTGTTCTACTGATTATTTTGTGAAAATAAAAGTTTTATCTTAATTACGAGGTTCATAAGATATACATTAGCGTAACATGGTTCAAGAAATAATTATAAAAGTAAAAGTTTATTTTACAAATATTTTATACGTAGTTTTATAATTTGCGACGATTGTTCTTTTGTTACATATGAATGAGTAAAAGAAGTAATATGTGTTTAAGGAAAAAACACAACACGTCTAATGTAAAATATGAATTATCTATGTGGTACTAAAATTGAAAACTTCCTATAAGAAACCCCTCTTTCCTTTATCATAGACAAATTAACATAAATACTAGTTTCTATTTCCCTAAAATTAAGTAATAATATTGAAAACATAATTAAAACTTCATTAATTAAAAAGTTATAACATGGAACACTTTTTTTTTTTGTTCAATCGGTTTCCAAATTTTGATGTCCAGTCGGTTTTTTTTTCCAACACACCTAATAGCACCAATTTATGCCAACCAAAGAAAATGTTATTCATTTCTTACGTTTTTTTGACAAACGTTAAAACAATAACAACAACAATAAAAATAATAATAAATGAAATACACGCCGTTTTTTTTTACAACCAAATGATCCAACACTATATTGCTTTGCTCCAACCCTATATATATACACTATTTCTAGCAATTCCCATTCATTCCAATACAGAATAAAAGGCACCAAGCCTTTATATTCTTGTCTCTCCCTTTGTCTTTCAACGACGCCTTAAAAATGGGTTCGTCTCTAGCACGTGCACTAGCTTTGTTAATCCTATTTTTCACTAGCCTAAATGCCATTCAAGGAGCATTCTTAATTCCACCAGAAACTACAGTCACAATTGTCAACCAAATTGAATATGGCATACCAGTCGATGTTCACTGCAAGTCTAAGAACGACGACCTTGGAGTGCATACCCTTTCGCTTGGACAAAGCTACTCGTTCAGGTTTAGACCCAACCTCTTGGGGACGACGTTGTTTTATTGCAGCTTCGTATGGACTGGAGAACACCAAGTCTAAGGTCCAAATGCACGAGCTCTAAGGTTTCTTTGGCTTGAAGACCTTTCCTTCGAGACATGACTCATACGGCGATAAAGAGTTATCTTCCAACTCTTTTAGAAGTCCACTTTTAACCAATCTCCCAATCCTATTGAGATTAATTTGACCAAGTCTCAAGTGCCAAAGTTAGGACTTTGAGAAATGTGTTGCCTTTTTCCTTGAGTTTCAGCTATTTTATACATTTTTGTGTTATATACAGCTTCAACTTTAGATAGTTTTAACTTGTATAAGTTACTTTCTAAGTTTGCAAAACAAATTTGTATATCTCTTTTTGTAATGACTGCTTCATTATGACCTCACATTGTACAAACGTTCCAAAAAACATGAAATTGATATCAAATTTCTTCTACAAGAAGGTTCATAAAGAACATTTTCTAAATAGAGATATCTATTTCTAAAAGTTAATTTAACCACTTCCACTGCTTTCACTGAGATACGCTCCCCTAATCTAACCCGGAGAGTAATCTCATCTTCTTCAAGCTGCCTCTAGGAACTAGTTTTCTGAGTAGAAAAACAAACATGATTAGTGGCGCTTGAATCCAGTATCCAGGTAGAACCTTCATTCTCCACTCTACATGTTTCAATAACTAGTAAATCTAATTTACCTTCTTTTTCTTTTTCAAATTTGTGTGTAGCTGGAGCCTTCCGTTTCCCAAGTTTCTTTCTTTCTTTTTTTTTTTTTTTTTCTTTTGAATACCTTTATTCTTAGAGAAAGAAGGGTCAAATTTACTCCCAGAAGACGAATCTTTCTGGAATTTCCTTTTTGAGGTGGAAGCAACATTTTCTTCTGTCTATGAACCTTTATTTTTCAATAACGATTCGTAAATCTGGAGTTTGTTGACAGATGTACAGTTGTCTAAACAGGCCCTACAAGAGTCCATGGTCTCTCTTGCAGTAGCTAACTTCTCGTGTTTCTTAGATAGTACATAAGATATACTAGCTAAAATATAAACCTGAGCCTTCTCATTAGCTTTGGCCCATTTGTAATACTCATCCCCAACTATTCGGCTTGCGTTGGAACTAGTATCGTGTTGATCTTCAATTTTCAAGTTTCGTAATTATCACCGTTAAGATTTTCTAAAGCTAGCAGTTGTATAATTGATGTTATCATTGTTTAAAAGTAAACAATTTATTAGTGAATTGATTAACTTTAATTTTTAATCCAATTTATTAGGCAAATAATAATGTATCCATACTCATTCTTCTTTTGTTACGATACTTTAGTGAGTCAGGATAGCCCTCACCGAAGGGTAGTCGACTACTTCTTCACTAAATCAAGACATTCTTGACAAAATACTAATACCAGTATAACTCTTATCCTTATAGTACTTAGTTACCGTTTATTTGGTCAAGAACTTTACTAACACTTAGTAAGTCTTGTAAGTGTAAAATCGCCATTTTCGAATTACAGAGTTTGTAAGCAAACAAGCCCTTGAAGGAGAAACAATTGTTTGAAAATGGACCTAAGTACCTCTATCCATTTTTGGAGTTCACAATGTTCTGAATCCTATGTGACAATCCTCTGAAGGGATCGCCACGATTAACGACTAACTAGTGCCACCTAAAATGACAATAGGCGCAACATTGAAATCTCACGGTGTGATCTAATGGAAGAGACCGTAGGACATGTTGACACACACCCTTCACCCACTTACTATGAACTACTTCTCATATTCACCTTGGTATTGACCCATGAAAACACTTTCTGAAGGGAGGTTACCCAAATAGCAACTTGAAGTCGAGCATAGATCTCACGGTGTAAACTCTTAGGGACGTGAGAGCTGTTAGGTTGTATGTCCTAAAACTCGCAGTTTGTAAAGTTAAACATATTCTATTATCAATAAAGATGTTATTCGATATTACTTCAATAAAATTGTTATTGAAATCAATAAATTGCACTTATACAGTATAAATCCAATAAACTAAGATCCATGGCTATTATATGAATACTTGAACTTTATGTGGAGACATAAAAGTGGACCAGATTCTAGTAAATAGCCAAAATGGTCTACAGTATACGAATAAAGTTGGGTGCGTTACTTTGGTAACACTATTGGATGCAACCCACTCTGTAATTATTACAAGTTGTTGTAAAGGTACTGCAAATGAAGTGATACTGATTCGTTCATGTATTGACATAAGGAGTAGGGGTGTCCTATGCAATGAATTTGTATAAGATCGGACCAAGAAATAAGTCACTCTTACTTTGTAACGATGTTTACTATTTAATGCTGACTATTTCGCTTAGATGACCTAGGTAACTCGATCTTAATCCTGAGCTAGCTATGAACTCCTCTTTATTCGGGATTATCCTTAAATTTTCATAGGTGAGGGTTGGCTTAACAACGTCGACTCAATAAGCCTCCTATTTTAGGGGTAAGATCAGGTAGATAGTAGGGGACATAGAGTGCAATAAGAAATTCGAGTGCAATAAGAAATTCACGCCTACCCGCTTCAGGGATAGAAGAAAGGTTGTTCTCTTAAGTACTGAATCTAGGTCTTGAACAAGGAGCCTCACCTTCTCTTTGGCCTGAGAAGGATCCAGTTTAGTGATTGGATCACAAACCAATTGTTCATTAGAGAATCAGTGGAAGTTAAGAAGCAAGACGTAATATCAGGGGTAAAACGGCAAATTGACCCAGCCGTTATTATGAACAACTTGTGAAGGCTCGACATACTGATTATGGTTAAATCAAGTGGATACAAATATATCTACAGTGAGGAGAGTGCAACTATCGAGTTATAGTGGTATGACTTGATAGTTAATGAATACTAATCAATTTGATCTAAAGGATTTTAGCCAATTAATCTTAAATCGTTGGAGTTCATGATCTGTAGGTCCATAAGGTCCCTCTACTAGCTCGTAAAACATGAACACTTTGAATTAATGAACTGACTGAATTTAGAATGATATCAATTTGAATTGTTCAAATTAAATCTCAATTTGAAAATGTTCAAATTGAAATTAGGGTTTGAATTTGAATAAGTTCTAATTCAAAATTAGGGTTTTATATAATTGTATTTGATATAATTAAACGTTTAATTGGATGAAATTAAACAAAATTGGAGAGTTTATAATATTTAAATATTGATTTAAATATTAATTACATGAATAGGATTCATATTTAAAATTAGGTATGTGATTAATTTAATATTTGATATTAAATTATTTAATTAATTAAAAGGCAAATTAATTTTTCAATTTCAAATTCAATTTAAGAAATTGAATTTTGGTGTTTTAAATTTAATTAATTATGAATTAATTAAATCAACTTTTAGTTAATTTTAGAATTGATTAAAATTTGAAATTGAAAAATGAAAATTTGGTTTAAGTGGAATATCCCACAAAACACACCTAGTAGGAGGTGCTCTTAGAATCACACACAAATCCCACTGACTTAGCAACTTGAAGCTGACATTTATGGAGTTCAATAATGCTTGCATGTAAAGGCTGAATAAAAGACATCAAACTTTGTCGAGTCTTTAGTGATTGAGTAACTGAAAAAGGTTCTCTGTAACTTTCTTCTTCTCTCTTCAAACCCACATAATTTCCTTTACAAATTCACTCAATTTGGAGTTCCACTACTCAAATTGAAGGCTTAGAATAGTAGACAAGATCTCTTGGTGGTTCACTGAATAATTGGAGTTTAATTCATGCGAATAGCAGCTTGGAATTGGGGGGATTCATCAAATGTATATTGAACTTGAAACTCTCTCCTGATTTTTGTCAAAGCATGCTTTTAGAACTCAAATTAAATGTAATTAGAGTGTCTATTGATTCTGCTTTTCTCCGCTGCATGTTAATTTACTCTTTCAAGAGCTAGAAATAATATATCTCATATATTATTAATCTCCCACTGAAGTGTTCTTATAAAATTGGGTACTGGCTTGGTTATTAACTGACTAATATTATACAACCTAAGTCTAGGTAATTTTTCCTAGTATGACTTTTATACTGATATTTAACCTATGATGTCTAAGTGATAAACCAATGTTTATTGTTTACAAACTACGAGTTTTAGGACGTACAACCCAATCGGATTCATATCCTAACTCTTAGCACCTGGTACACCTCAGCAAAAATAGTGTATCAAAAAGAAGAAATAGAACCTTGTTGGACATGGTTCGGTCTATGATGAGTTATGCTCAATTACCTGATTTTTTTTTGGGGTCATGGAGTAATAATTGTAGTGTATATTTTGAACAAATGTTTTATCCAAAAGTGTTTCTGAAACTTCTTTCGAATTATGGAGAGGCCATAAAGGTAGTTTACGATACTTCAGGATTTGGGGTTGTCCAACATATGTGCTTGAGGAAAATCTAAAGAAATTGGAACCACATTCAAAATTATACCTATTTGTAGGCTATCTGAAGGAAACGAGAGGTGGTTACTTCTTTGATCCTAAAGGAAATAAAGGATTTGTATCGAAAAATGTTACATTTTTTGAAGAGAGTCACATCAGGGAGCATAAATCGTACGGTAAAGTTGTTTTAAATGAGTTTTGGAATGAAACTATTGAAACTTCAACAAGAATTGTTGAAAAGGCTAGTATATCAACAAAAGTTGTTGTTGTTGGCTCATCTAGTTAAGCACATCCTCCTCAAGCGTTGAGTATGCCTCGATGTAGTGGGAGGGTTACAAACCAACCTACTCACTGTATGGGTTTAATAGTGTAACGCCCGGATCCTTACACCTTATGATCCGACCGCTACGACATGCATACTTAGACTTTTCTATCATGAGATGAGTTTTGGGTGAAATTTCAAAGAATATATCTAAATTTTATTAATTAGATAGAAAAACTATATAAAAAACTTATTTATCAAAACATCAGGATCCATAAAACATTAGCGTGGTGGTAACAAATGCATGTGTCTATAATAGTGAGTTTGATGGTTGGCCATTTGAGCGCGTCTAACTCTGCCCTCTACGCTGTGTTCTTACCTACAAAGTCTGTTAAAAATATAGGATGAGTACATAATATACCCAGTAAGTTAGTTCTCACGTAGGGTAGTGACCAAATGCACAATCACAAGCAACATGTCATGAAAACATATGATTGGATCGAAAACGTATTAATAACATGTGGTGGTCGGTTATGCTTCCAACATAAATCTCTCCGCCCTGATAGGAAGATGGAGGACCTAAGCGAAAAACTAACCCATCTGATGATTAGCGGGTTCATGCAGTCAGTAGGGCCAGAGTCGCATTCAACATCAACCCATTAGCCTAAACGTTATGCTTTCAACATAAATCTCTCTCGCCCTTATAGAAAAGATTAAGGACCTAAGCGAAAACTAAACCCATCTGATGATTAGCGGGTCATATAGTCAGTAGGGCCAGAGTCGCATCCAACATCAACCATTAGCATAAACGTTATGCTTCCAACATAAATTTTTCCGCCCTGATAGGAAGATGAGGACTTAAGCGGAAACTAACCATCTGATGATTAGCGGGTCATGCAAGCCAGTAGGGCCAGAGTCGCATCAAACAATCAACCATTAGCATAACCATAAGATTAGACTGGAAGCATAACTTACACCTAATTAAAACTTTGTTTTTAACGTAATCGTTGAACAAACATAATGCATGGGGTCCCTTGTAGAGAAACGTGTTCTAAACATGTAATGCAATATAACAATTAAAGCATAACCATGCACGTAATAAGGTTACTACCATAGAACATTTAAAGAGGGTGAGATAAACTACTTACCTTGACGGTATATAATTATTCCTTATTATTCTTTATGATTTGATCAGTAGAGCTTTCCCTTTCTAAACTAGAGGAAATTTGGACAGGCATTTTACCCGAGCTTTCTCTTTTAATCTTACAGAACTTCCTCACTCACACTTACTTTTTTCACACGATTCTTTGTTACTGAGATTTGTTTGAGAATGGGGTTAAATCTTCGGCAAAGGGTCCTATTTATAGTAGTTTTCAAGCTCTTCCTCAGTTGATAAATCATCTACAGGTGGCTTCTTTAAATTTACTTATGGTTTATGGATTCCTCTCAATAAGACAACCTAAATCTTGGCTAACGTTTGCCCTTACGTCATCATTCTTTGTTTGTATTCCAATTTTAGGGTTTTTCCATGTATAATCTATAAGATCGTGGCCAATTCAATGCATAATTCGCGCTTCTGTCCAATCTCGCTCACTCTACTCTTAAAATCTCGCTCTCTCCTGTTTTCTCGCTAGGAATTTACTCTGTCCACTTCTTGCTGGAAATTCCGCTCTCTCCACTCTCGCTCTCAAATATTTCTCTTCCGTCTCGCTCTCTCCAACTTTCTCGCTATCCTCGCTCATACCGCTCCTGCTCTTTCCTACTGTCCTCCGCTTAAAGGAATAGCTCTCCTTACTCTCGCATACTCTCCAACTTCCTCGCTACAATTCTCGCTCTCTCCAATTTTCCTTCAAATCTCGCTCTCTCCAAGGATCTCGCTTTTCTCCACTCTCGCCACACCCCAAATCTCGCTAGCAGATCGCTCGCTGGGTTTCCGCTCACAAATTCTTTCTTCGATCGCGCAGCTCTCTTCTCAGAATCTCGGTACTTTCTCCAGTTTCTCGCTGGTGTGGCTCTCGCTTTCTCTCCCACTTTCTCGCTCCACGCCGCTCCCTTATCATTAATCTTTTGATAATGAATAAATTTCCAATTTTCAAATTTATTATTTATTTATTATTTTTATTTTTTTTCCCTTCTAAATTTCCACCCCTTTAAATAAAATTTCGTCCTGCTTATTATTTGACATTTAATTTCCTGTATGCGTACAAATCTGGGTCGTTACAAATAGAAACCATAGCCGTCATATCAAATGATGAAGTTGAGGATCCATTGTCCTACCAGGCAATGAATGATGTGGACAAGGATGATTGGGTTAAGGCCATGGATCTAGAAAGAAGTCTATGTACTTCAATTCTATATGGGGTCTTGTAGATCAACTTAATGGGGTAAAATCTATAGGTCGCAAATAGATCTACAAGAGGAAAATGGGTGTAGATAGTAAGGTGCAAACCTTAAAGGTTAGACTAGTGGGAAAGGTTATACTCCAGGTTGAGGGAGTGGACTATGAAGAAACTTTCTCACCCATTGCTATGCCTAAGTCTATCTGGATTCTCTTGTCCATTGCCATATATTATGACTATGAAATTTAGCAAATGAACTTCAAGACTGCCATTTTGAATCGTAGGAGACCATTTATATGCAACAACCAAAAGGATTCATTAAATAAGGTCAAGAGAAGAATGTTTACAGGCTTAATTGATCCATTTATGGATTGAAACAAGCATCTTGATCTTTGAATATAAGATTTGGTAAGGTGATCAAGTCTTATGGCTTTGACTAGAATGTTGATGAGCCTTGTATCTACAAGAAAATCATCAACAGTTTAGTAGCTTTCTTAGTGTAGTATATGGATGATATCCTACTTATTGGGAATGATGTAGGTCTACTGACAGATGTAAAGAAATGGCTAGCCATCCAATTTCAAATGAAATATTTGGGTGAGGCGCAGTTTGTTCTAGGGATTCAGATCATCAGGAATCGTAAGAACAAAACATTGGCCTTGTCTCAGGCATCGTATATTGACAAGATGCTTGTCAGATATTCGATGCACTATTCCAAGTTGGCTTTATTACCTTTCAAGCATGGAATAGTATTGTCTATGGAACATTATCCTAAGACTCCTCATAAGGTTAAGGAATTGAGAGGGACTTTTCATGCATCGATTGTTGTCCGCCTTATGTATACCATGTTGTGCAGTAAAGATTGTCAATAGACATTAGTCCAATCCAAGATTTGATCATTGGACCACAATCAAGACCATCCTCTAGTATCTTCAAAGAACGAGAGACTACATGCTTGTGTATGACACTAAGGATTTGATCCTTACAGGTTACATTGACTCTGATTTTCAGACTGATAAGGATTCTAAGAAATCCACATCAAGATTAGTGTTCACTCTTAACGAAGGAGTTGTGGTTTGGCAAAGCACAAAGCAAAGTTGCATTTGTTGACTCTACCATGTAGGCATAGTACGTAGCTACTTGTGAAGCTGCTAAGGAAGTTGTTTGGCTCAGGAATTTTTTGACAGACTTGGAAATTGTTCCTGACATGTCAAATCCCATCACCCTTTATGGTGATAATAGTGGTGGTGTGGTAAATTCAAGGGAGCCTAGAAGCCACAAGAGAGGAAAGCATATTAACTGCAAATATAATCTTATCCGAGAGATTGTGCATCGAGGAGACATGGATAGAAAATTTTAAATTAATACGAATAAGGTCATATTAAAACTATTGGGTTCATTTTCATTTCTACGCTGAATTAAAATGGATAAAAGAATGCATATAGTCAAATAACATATTTTATATGTTCGAGGTTATGTCATTTTCTCTTAGGAGTTTTGGTTTTAATTACCGATATAAATGAAAAGTTTTGATAAATAAGTTGCTTGAAAAAATGTCATCAACACTTGTAATGGCAGTGTATTTTTAACTTTGTCTTTTATTTAGGAAATATTCTCAAAAGGTTGTTGCCGATTCATGAAATGTTCATGAATTATAAATGAAGAGATAGCTTACTTTTATCATTTGGATAACATACAATGTGTCTAGATTAGCAGATAAAATTATGACAAAAACATATTGTATGTTAAAGTCATGGGAAACTAAATGGCTAAAAAATTAAGTATTATCTGAGTCCAAGAAAAATTTCTATGACTAGAGTCAATAAGGAAAAAGTTTTCAAATTAGCTTGGGATGTCATACGACGAGGAATTTTAGAAATACCTCAAAAAGGAAGAGAATCAAGAATAAAATAAATTTGATTTACTAAGTTCTTGGTGGAGAATAAAGATTCATACCTTGATAGTTGAATATGGATTCATTGTCATAATTTTTTCTTTTATTACAATTAAACTATGTTTCTTGGCAAATACTTAAATTAGTAGAATAACTTTTACTAGTTGGTAACAGAAAGTTCATCTCAGTTAAAGTAGTGGGAGACATTAAAATATCGTTTATTTATGTTGAATTTGGTGTTTTTATCACCATAAGTTAAATTCAATTTCTCCCGACTTTATTTCTAAATAATTCATAGAGTATGAAATGTTTTAAGTGATAAGGCATGTTTTCAAAAGTTATTTGAACATATGTTCAGCTTTAAATAAATACATTTGAATACTAATCTAAGAGATAGTGAGGATTAATGAATCCATAAAGAAAAACAAATTCTTTTTTTCCCATAAGGATACTTTTTTTTGGTATTTAAATGACAGTTACGGGTAATTTTTTAAGAGTTAGAGTTATAGTATTATTACGTGTCAAAATTCTTGCTTTTCATGCAAGAGTGGCATTGAACCTTATTAGATAAGACTAATTGGCCAAAGAATCCTTTGGGCTTATGCATCTTGACTCAAGTGATCTAGTGACTGAAAGAGTAAGTCCGACATCATAAATATGTCAATAATATAATTAATGAGTATTTATGAGTAATGTAACTTAAGTCTTATTTTATTTGAAATGTTCAAAAGAAATTAGATTAAAGTTTACGTCATTTAGACAAGTATACTGTGGCATTATGATCAGATGATTAGTATAGAAAATCTATTGTACTATACCTAAGTGATAGAAATGAAATTAGATCTCAACCTCAAGCATTAGGTAAAATTTGGATGAAATTGTGCTGCAATAGAAGAAATGTAGCCTTGTTAACCTTAGTACATGTTCAGTACTTTGTTAAACATAATCCTAATCTTTTGAAAATCATATTGATACCAGACTCCACCAAGGACATGTAATGGAGATAGCAATTGTGAACATTGTTTCCTCCAAAAATGTTTGAGAAACAATTTTGGATTATAAAAGTGTTGTAAAATCGGTTTACGACATTTCAGTATTTGGGTAAGTTGTGATACTTGTGTCAAAACAAACCCATAACAAATATGCTTGGCAAAAAAAATGTTAAAAAATACACCTAAATGTAGGTAGTCCTTAAGGAGTTATAAAATGGCCTTTTATGCAGTCCAAAATAAACTAATATATTTGTGTGACAAATACAGTATTTATTAAGAATGTCGAATGAAAGGCTGGAAACCTGTAAAAAGGTTAAGTTGTGTTGACTAACTAGTTCCAAGTAAGACCACTTGCTAGTTAACAAGTGTTATTAACCATTTTTTTTCATTTGAAAGTCACATTCTAATTGTGAACCAGATAAGTCTTCATCGTGGTGGGAGAGTTATGAGATAACTCAATCTATACATAGGCTTACTTGAAGTTTACAAAATTAAATGAGAAGATGAAAACTTATAAACCTCAAAAGTAATGGAAAACTTATGAGATGACTCAACCTTTGCTATGACTTATTGGAAGTTAGATGTTATACTGGGTGACAAGAATTGAAGGGTGTTGATTAAAGACATTATGTCAAAGTCATAATACTTAAGATAAAACATGTGTACTTAATCTCAATTTGTCTTTGTAGATTTTCTTGATGGGATAAAACCTATAGAATATGAATGGATGCACAAAAGGAGACATTAAAGTGTAGAATTTGAAAATAAAAATCTTCAAGATGAGACTCTTGGCGAATGGTGAAAACTAGCACTAAAACTGGTGGATGAGATTAGACACTGAGTCAATTTTCTCACTAGTTACTATAATAGAGTCTATGCATTTTTGTTTCATTGCTGCATATGAGATATGTAAAAAAAATTAATTTTTTTATAAAAGGAAGTTCAATGCATCTACACAAATCAAGAAAATTTTCAAAGATTGAATTGCAAAAGGTTTGCAAAATTATGATGTTTATTTGAGAAATGAATATCACAGTTAGGATCTTTGAGTAGAAGGGTTTGATATAGTATCATAATCCATGACATTGAACAATGACAATGTTCTTGTACAGACAAGAAAATTAAAAGTAGGTATTTATCTCTTTTATATTGATATTTACTCATTATGAACGAAGTGAAAGTCGGTATGAAAGTTTAACTATCTAACCAATTTCAAATAGTTGATTTGAAGTGATTTTCTATATTAAATATCCACATAGAGATGTTGAGGACACGATGTTAAGTTTGTCTCATGCATCTTACATTTACAAAGTTGTTGTTGAATGTTCGATCCAATAGCTTCAGATGGAATGATAATATATTATTATAAAGTGAAGTTGATATGTCTAAGGAAAAGTTTTCTAAGACACCACAAGTGTTGAGGGGATGTAATTCTTACATGAGACTTAGATAGCATTTAATATACAATTGGTTAGTTATATCGGTTAAATCAATGGTATGATCATTGAGTTTGAAAATTAAAACTGACGAATAATGAGACGTTGGTGTATAAAAGTTTTAGATTTGATCTTCTATGAGATACACTGTCTCATACATGGATTAGAGAAATCCATGTTTTATCCTAAGTGGTGTAAATTGGCTACAAGGCAATATTTTTGCTTTTGAAGCAATAATTTGCATAGCCATGGTATATCCTTAAATATTTTAAAGTTATTTAAGATATGAATAGTCTATCCGCTTTATGGGATAGTGTGGTGCAAGGACTAAGTGTGAGATATTTGTGAACGCCAAGTTGTAAAAATAAAAACAAAATGAGAGAAACATCATGGTGGTGACCAAATGGTATTTGTTGACATAACAATTTGAATTATATAACTAGATTCTCTAGCCTAAAGTGTAAGAGGATCTCCTATAATGTCCAGGACTACGAGAAATGAGTCTAGTACACTAGAGTACGTGGGAGAGAATATTGGATATGGAATATGCCCTAGGTTACATGTCTCATCGACTTATGTCTCACCGGCTTTCGTGCAAGTGGGAGATTGTTGTGATATATGCTCTAAAGCCTTATAGTTAATAAGTTATTTGAAGGTTATTTTATGTAACTTGAACAGTTTGTGGTAAACATACAGGTTGATCATGTTCAAGTAATAACCTAAATAATCTGTAGTATATGGATAAGGTTGGATTTTTTATCCTGGTGACACTATGGATACGACGCACTTTGTAAATATTACAAGAGTTGTAAGTGTTACAAATTATTTAATTCAAATCGTTCATGTGGAGAGATGCGAATGAGGGTATTCTATACAAAGAGTTTTTATAAGACCAAACAGTGAAATGGTTAATCTCTCTTTATAACACACCATTGACTTCAGATTAACATCTCATAGAATGACCATATATAACTCAACCTCAATCTTGAGTGAGTTATGAACTTCTATCTATGAGGACAGTCCTTTTGTTTGTATGGGCGAGAGTGGCTCGATTCCCTGACTCAATTAGCTTACCATTTTGGTAATTTATTTGAGTAAGGAGCTGGAAACATAGCTACACAAGATGGAATTCATTCATTCCCGTATTTAAGATTAGTAGATGAATTGCTCCCTTAAGGGCTGATTCTGTGTCTTGAATAATGAGGCCTCACCCTCTCACTGACCTGAGAAGGATTTAGTTTATAGTTGGACTATAAACTAATTGTTCATTAGAGGAATCAGTGGTACTTAAGAAGTAAGAGATAATTACAGGGGTAAAATGGTAATTTGATCCAGTTGTAGTTACGAGCAATTTGTGAAGAGTAAAAAAATATTGTACGGTGTGAAAAGTGTAGTTGTGGGTCTTTAATAGAGTGACCCACAGTTAATGAATGTCAATTAATTCAATTAAATAGATTAATTAATCAATCTCGAGTCATTGAAGCTTCTAATCTGTAGGTCCATCAGGTCCTTCTGCTAGCTCACTAAGAGTAATACAAGGAATATATAGTTTTGGAAGAATTTGAATTGTTCAAATTCTAAGAGAAATTAAGTTAATTATATATGATACAATTAATATAATGTATATAGATACATTACATTGTAAAGTTAATTTTGAATAAGATTCAAAATTAAACTATATAATATGAGGGAATAATATTATTGAATAAGATTCAAATACTAAATAATATGAATGAAATTCATATTAAAACTATAGTATATGAGAAGAAAATACATTTAAATATGATTCAAATGTAACATTAATTAAATATATGATATTAAATTAATTAATGTTAATTAACTAGATTAATTAATATTTATTGAATTTAATTAAATTAAATATGTTTTAATTTTATTAAAAATTAACTCCCATGCAATTATAGGGGAGTTAACGTAGGTTATTGTGAGAGAAGGGAGTTATCTCCCTGACACTGCAAATGTAGAATGGTTCTACATTGTTGAAAACACGGAACAAAAAAGTTCTTCTTGCTAAAAAGATTCTCTCTTAATACTAAAAATTTCTCATCACTCAAAATTTATAGAGAAAAGGTTTCTCGACATAAAATTCTTCTCTTAATCTTCCATAAAGGTTCCCACAAACCTTTTCCTTGGTGGAGAATAGTGGGGAACACATAGTGGTGGTGTCCGGCTTGTGAGATCATTGAAGAGTTGTTGAGATCGTGACCATAGTGTGGAATTGGAGCAGACTGAAAAATTATCTTCAAAAGTAACTCTCTTCTCCTTGAATTACTTTACTGTTTAAAGCATACTTAATTAGAAGATGTGTCGCGACATCGTATGTAGTGCTACAGTGATAGGCAAAAGCACTACTGTGAAATGCACCTCAAAGCATTTATAGTTCTTGATTTAGGATAGATTCTAATATGATTTTGTTAGATTTTATGTGTTTATTAGTGGATTTCAGTGTTATGTTTGAGAAGGAGATTCAATGTCAAAGTGAGCTATACATTAAAAGGAGGGAAGAAAAAAGGAGAAAAATAGCAAGTTGCTTAAAAAATAGGACAGCCCACAGTGCTGACCCTGGTGCTATTTCCTGAGAGCTCCAACATGGAGAGTCAGTGCAGCACTGCGACAAAAGAGAAGCGATGGGGCGCGATGCAAGATTGCGTCGTGATGCTACCCAACCTCACCACAACATAGACTAAACTAGAAAATAATTGGTTGTTTTTGGAAATCATTTTCTATATAGTGTCCTAGGGTTTTGGATGTCGAAGGAATTACACCACATCACGAATTTTAGAGCCTTACAGAGAGTTTTTAGTATAGGAAAAAGTGAGGAAAATTGCAGGTTCATTTAGAGGTCGTTCGAGATCCCAAGGCACGAATTGAGGCGAAACTGACAGGCTTCAACAATAAAGATTGCTTCAAAAGTGGTTTTTCTTCATTTCCTTTACCTTTATTTATTGTATATAATGAATGCAATATATGAGAATGCATTTGTAGTATCGATGCGTGGCTAAACAATTAGTTCTAGGTTGTTGATGAACTACTTTGTGGATTTAAGTTAATGCGCTTGTATTTTATATGGATGTTGCGTGCTTGATTGTTTCCTGATATTCTTGTGCTTATTACATAGATTAATCATAGATATATATTCTATTGGTTTCAAGAAATTAACAATCAATTAGGTTTACATGAGAAAGGATTATTATTGGAAGATATAATCTGGATTTTAGTTTTTAGATTTAAACACATCTTTAGCATAAGAATCCATAGAAATATTTTGCATGACTTAATGAAGTAATTAAGGAAATTAAAACTGTTGGACGTCTCTATCTCTTAAATTTCACCCTTGCTTAAAATATTATCACAATTTCATTCCTTAGATAAAATCGAGATAATTCGAGAATAGCTAAGTATAATCTGGGCATTTGGTCTCTAGAGGACGATATTCGAAATTTTGGTCGTTTTACTATAACTTGACCCATGTACTTGCAGTAATGTTGAGTTTAGCTCACATTACGAGGCGTTGCGGTAGGATCAAATGCCCAAGGGCTTAAAGGACAAGAGATTCGCGGCGTGTCCTGTAGCGCTAGACTATTTTTGGAAAAATCCTGCACAGTTTTGGAAAGTTTCTTCTATATAGTCTATAGTTTATTGCCGGCCACAGTCATCAAGTTTTGAAGTTTTAGAAGTCTAGAGAGAGTTGTTTCAGTAGTGTACCGAGATCTTTGATGCCTAAGTTTATTGGAGAGCATTGGAAGGTCAATTCCACACGGAGATGATACCAGAACGCCAGAATATGTTTTTCCTTCTCTTTTATAACTTAGATTCTTTTTTGTTTTTAATTCTAATTATGATTCTATCTATGGAGATGTTAGGCTAAATTCTCATTGTTTTAGGGTTAAATGGATTTTGTGGAATATTTCTAAACACTATTGTGGATCTTGAATCTAATTTACATTAATACATTCTAGCACGACTGTCCTTAATGCTTTCGAATATTTGATCAATATTTGAATGGTTTCATGATTTAAATCCTAATTTAGCAAGTAGGTTTTAGATTAGATCATGAATGCCAGACTATCTTTAAACACACTGAAAGTAATTGGATAATGGTAGAGATTGTTAATGAAGAGTCTTAATGCTTTACTTAATTTTCTAGTTTCAAATGATTATTAATTAGTAATTAAGTAAAAGAAAAGATTGTTTTCGAAAGGGACAATCTGGATAAAAGACTTCTAGATTTAAGTATTGTGTTAATTGGTTCAAGAGTTAAAATAATTGAGTTTAGTAATTTCATGGACGAAATCTATTCCTTAGAACGGTTTCCATACTTGATCACTTTTATTGCTTTCTTAGTTTAATTCATTTAATTTGTATCACTAGTTGGTCTTCTAAATAAAATTCAAACACTCTCTGAATAGCCAAAAGATTATCAATCTGATTCCCTGAGGAGGATATTTAACCAAGGTCGTTTTAACTATATTATTACTCAATGTGTGCACTTGCACGTATCAACACATACTAGGTATTCATGCAGGTTGGCTTGGGTCAACCTAACCAAAAAAATATATAACCTACAAATCGACTTAAATTATTGGTTTTCCAAAAAATCAACCCAACTCAAACAAAAAATGTCTAACTTAACCAACTCTCACGATTGGATTAGGTAGTCTGTGTTGTTTGGGTTATCGAGTTTTTTGAACACTCTTATTATGTAGAATGTGGATACTATATGTAATGGCATGGGAAGATTTAGACTAGAGGGCATACTCGTCTTTAAACAAGTCTTACTTAGTTAGGCTAGTAATCAGGGACACTTTATTTTTTACGAAGTGTTTGTCTGACACCAACACACTCGAACACGTGTCAGACACGCAATTTGAATGTCTTTTTTCTTTTTTCAATTAGACACTTTAAGGGGCACACATGGACACACAAACATCAACCCATATATTCTTTTTTAGTTTTCGATAAGCCCAGGCCTAATCCATTTATATTCTATTTAATAAAAAGTTAAAAACTAAAGAAACCCTAAAGTAGTTAATAATTTCTTTCCCTTTTCTTCTATAAATGACCTCTGCTGCTACCTCGTCGGACCACCGCCACTACTTTGCCATCCGTATCTAACCCTTCTGTCGTCAAACGAACAACTCTGCTACTTGTGTAAAGTTTTTCCTTTTTCTAATTAGTTTTTTTCGGTCACTGAATTTTTTAATTAGATGATCTGTTTGTCGGTGAAAAATTAATAAAGAATTTTAAACAATATCTACACATATTTATTTTTAAAAAAAATAAGTGTGTCCCCAACATGTCCATGTCCTACATTTTTAGAAATTGGTGTGTCACCATATCGTATTGTATCATGTTTCATGTCTGTGTCTATGTTTATGCTACCTAAGACTTTCAATGGGAGACACTTTAGCAATTACTACATTAATGCCTAGATTTTTCCTCTCTTTCAGAGATCACATCTTCCTTATATCATAAATAATTCTCTATTGTTGTCACGTGAAGGTCAAGTGCATTTTTTCATTTCAAATTTTAGAATCAGCAGTTGGTGTCATTTGTGGGGAACAAAAATTTTTTATAGTATCTTCAAAGAAGAATAAAGATTGAGTAACAAGACTATTATGAACCATCAACGGGAAGAGGATGAGAATTATTAAGATCGCCATCCTAAAAAAGTTGTGAATCGAGGTGAAACTTCTCGGGTCCTCGAGATCAACCCTCCCAATTTGATCTCTCTTCAATTCAGGTCAAATGAGGGTTGACCCAAGGTCCCGATGGTAATGCTAATTGATAGCATCCAAAATGTGTTATCTTAGTGCCTCTAATCTCGTTCGTTTATGATGTTTAATGTGCTTATATGATTATATTTGTAGGATCTCGACCAGTTCATGCATTCGGGAGTGTTACGGACTATTCAACGTTAATTTGAAGCAATTCGAAGCTAAAAGAGTAAATGGACTTCAAATAGATGAAAAATTATGAAAATACCCCCAATAGGCCGACGCAGCGGCACTAAGCGCGGTGCAAATTCCAAAAGGCACCATTTTGGTGCAACATTGCGATGCTGCCTATGGCACCGTGACGCTGCGGAGGATCAGGATGCGCACGCAAGTGCGACTCTATATATGCGACATCATCATTGTAAGGCAGAAATGAACATCAATTCAGCCCCAGTCGAATTTCTTCCCCTTTTCTTCTCTTTCACATATATTTTTCTTCCTTTCCTCTCATGTAACTGATAAAGATGACCTTGGATCTTGTCTTCCTTTCCCCACATTGGGAAGGTAAGTTCTAAGGCTTTAGTTTAGAAGATTTTGGAATGAACTCTATATAATTTTGGGAGATTTGTTTGAATGTGAGTCTTATTTCTTAGCTATGAGTTTCTTTCCATTTAACTTTTGATTGTCTGATAAACTACTTGAGAATTTATAATTGATTTCCTGAGATTAACTTCTAATATGTGAGATGAAATTATAGGTTAATTTTCAAAAAGGAAAAGGTTAGATAGGCTTGTAAGTTGTTGTCTATAACGAAGAGCGTTGTTCCTATTGACCTAGAGGAAACTATATCAAATGTTTAATTAAACGATGGGCATTAAATGTTCACGCTAGCATAAGCCTTAGAGCGTAATGCAGTTAGTTAAGTATGTTTAGTATGGATTCATCTAGCATATTTAGCTAATTACGTAAAAGGACCTTTGGTTGGATTTTCAATTAATTGAGCTAGACATAGTCAAGAAGCTAAAATTATATTTGGATAATTCGATGAACACAGTTAAATTAAATCATTTTGATCTTCATCCTCTAAGCTAAAACCTATCTATTAATTTCATTTCTATCTTTACTTTCTTGCTTTTATGCATATTCAAATCTCAATCCACACCAACCTTCCACCCCCCCATTTATCACTTTAACTAAAAATGGGCTTTGAAGGACTAATCTTTGTGCTTCCCTGTGATTCGACCTGCCTTGCCACTTGTGCTACCTAGTAGTAAAAGTAGTTAGTTCGTGAATTATCTGTTTTTATTTAATTTGAATCGTAAGGTGTTTACGATGCCCTTTCAGTCTCGATCAAATTTGTAGCTAAAGTTTTTTTTTGCTTTGATTTGTTTTCTTTTTGTGTCAGTTAAGCATGACAGGATCTTCAAATTGATCTTGGACGTCCGAAATTCGAGTAATGGATCATGACAATGAGGTAAGAGGGCTTAACCACCAAATTACTAAGTCAATCGCCTTGGTTGGCCATGTGACGGGACAGAATACACAGCAAGCAGAGGTAGCAGACCCAAGGTTGCAGTGGAGTCTGGTACCACATGGCTATCTCAGGCAAGGGTATTGTGGTCATTTGGATGATGAGTTTCACCATCCTAGGTGGGAGGAGTCCTTTAACCATAGATACTCAAGATGAAAATAGAGCTTGGACAATCGAGATTTCATAGCACCCCACCTGTCGACTCATGCTTAGTCTTCTAGTTCAAGTAAGGCTTTAGAGGCTTTGGTTATGAGTTTGCTGATAGCACTTTTGAGTTTTAGCAGAACACCTTCGTAGGTAGCAGAAGTTTAAGTGATTCCAGTAGGAAAGTCTTTGTCTCGAGGTAGAGGCTAGAACTTATTTGCAAAATATGAGTCACCTTATTACTCAGCTTGCAACTTCAATTGGGAGGCCAAACGAGTTATTGCCAACCCATTTCATTAGCTTGCCAAGAGCTCACAAGCATGAGGTAGTCCATGTCAACGAGGTGGAGGAAGAGGAGCCACTTCCTCGAGATTCGAGCCTAGGTATGATGTTGGAATTTTTAGTGTCTGAACTTGCTAATAATTCTCTTCAGTTTCAGCAGGATACTCAAGCTCAACTGCAAAGCATGGCCGACCATATGGCTCAACTGACTGATTTCGTGTAGAGATTGGAGAGTGAATTAGAGCAGCCCATCGTCTATACCTCGAAGGCAGAATTTCTTGAGGAGTGCTACTTCTTCGGTGATGATGAGGACATCATGTCATGCTTGCCAGTTTGTGGGACTAAGGAGGATCCCCAGTCTAAACTTGACAACATCCAGGTGATAGAGTTAAGGTCAAAAGACCGCGTCCTATTCTAACACCTAGTATTTTGTATATTTTTTATTTTTCTCTTTTAGTTCTCACAAGTTTGTAGCATTTTTTCTTTCTTTAGACTCTTTAGAGTCAATTGAGTCTTTCCATTCTTTCTTTTTTCCTTTTTTCCTTATTCAAAAAATAGAAATTCGACTGTCTGGTTCTGTTCAAAAGATGAAGAGTCTTATAGTCTTACGGGTCTATATAAACTCATCAAAGAAGGGATCAGAAAAATACAAGAATTTATTTGTATCTTGATAGGGGACAGGTCACGTCGAGCTACCGAAATTAAAAATTTGCCCTTCCTAGAGGGAGCCAGGTGAAAACTTCACTACTTTACTTTATTGCTTTCTAGTTTAACTTCTTGTTTTCTTTCATAAAGACCCCTAAAAATGAAGAGCATCATTTGAAGCGGCTAGCCTATTACCATACCTTAGAGACTTGAGCAAAACCGATATTAGGGGAGATTTTGGTCCCTTGACTCTTTTATTTCTATTGATCTTAGATTAGATACATTGGGGACAATGTATAGTTTTAGGCTGGGGGTGGTTAGCATGCATGTCTGACAAGTCCTTGAGCACCTGAGCTCCTATTATGTGATGATTCTGTTGCATGTATTGTGATAATGACATTCTGTGATTAGTTTTAGATACTATGTAGTCACATTGTTTAGGATTCAGAAGCATGTATGCATAATTTTAGGCCAAATTTAAAATTTTCTTTATTCTTTTGCATCTTTGAGCACAAAGCCATATTGCCTTTGGTTTTGAATGCTTAGGATTGGATTATTTGATCCATATGCTTGTTGTCACCTTGAAAAGCCTAGGTGATAGATGTTAAGTAATCGAAAGCTCAACCTAGTAATGCATGTTTAGATTTTTTTATCAAACTCTTGTTTTGTATTGTAAAAGCCTCTTATTGTAAAGTAAAAAAAAAGTTGTAAAAGGCAATGCTTGTTATAAAGTAAAAGCAAGTTTGTATAATATTTTTGAAGAGGATTATTCCTCTTTCTTGGGGATATGATTAACCTAGAGCGGCTAGTTTCCCTTTGTGCTAAAATATCCCTGAGAAATGAGTAAGTTTTAGCACCTTGTTAGGAGACATTACTCGTAGTTGGATTTCTTTCACATAACCTGTTTGGGCAAGCCAAAACGAAGATGATGTGTTCGGATAAGGTTTACAAGTGCAAGTTCATTTTTATTTATTTAATAACTTAGTAACATTATTGATTATTGGAGTAATTGATTATGAGTGGGTGATTGGCTATTGAATATGAGTGGGTGATTGGCTAAGTGTTAGAAAGGAAAGAAAAAAAACAAAATTTGGTAGGAGAAACAAAGTGGGGTGAGAGTGGGGAGGAGGAGTGTTTTGGTTTGAAAAAAAATTAGATTAATTTCCTAAATTTATAAATTAACTTAACTTGATAAAGTTATTCAGGGATGAAAAGGATAAGGAAAAATGAGAAGAAGCCATGTAAAAGGAAAAGCAATGTAAACCCCTAGCTTTGTTTCATTAATTAATTATGTTTAAGTTCTCTTAATTATATATTTAAGCTCTTGTAAGTATGTACTTATGATGTTTGTATTAGTTGAAATGTATGGAAGGTTTATTGTGTTTGTATGTAAAGGTTAAAATGAGGAAAATATTCTAAGTGTTAGGAACCAATGCTTTTGGGTATTAGGGGGGCAGGAAGATATTTTAAGTATAGAAGGATGAGCCCTCGGGTGAGGTAGAGAGAGGATTAACACTTAGAAGAAAAAAGAGAATTGTATGCGATGAAGTTATGTCACGCTATGGGGCCAGTCTTGTTGAACCATGCGGCCAGAAGTCCAAGAAGAGGACATTATGGCTAAGTATGGTGAAGGTTAATGTAGGTAGTGTATGAGCGACCAAATTGCCTAAGCAAGCACTCCAAGAAGATGCAAAGGCAATGTGTTAGAAGGTTACGAAGTAAGTGTTGGTCGAGTGGCTTAGAAGTTAGTAAACGAGGATGTCGTGGATTGACACGATGATGGTTTCATTCAATTGAAGCGATGATGGATAGAAGGATGTAATGACCAGAGGGGGGCCTAAGTGATCGCAAGCCCCATGCAATGAAGTTAAGCTGAAGAGTTTAGCTTAATCATTTAGAAGTGGGCTAAGTGGCACCTCAAAAATGCTAATTAAGGATTAACATGCCAAGTGGCGTTTAATTAAGACAAGCTTACATGCAAGCCCAAGCATAAATATGTCTTGCAAAGAAAGAAATTGTTTTGCCAAAATTTTTAGACTTCTAAGAGGAAGTATTGTTGCCACTTGAAGCTCGGTTGGATTGAAGGAATTTTGGGCAAGCTTGAGAAATTAGAAAATTTTCATCCTAACCAGCGGAATTTGATGCCTAAATCCTAAGATAATAAAGTTAAGATGTTTATGAGCAAGTTCTTAAAAGGACGTTTAGTTAAATAATGGTTGGTTTAGAAGTTATTAAATCTGAAAGTTGAAATCTGGATTAATGTTATGGATGAATAAGTAGGCAGCTACATCCAAATGATAAGCAAGCAGCTAACCAAATAGGGTTTGCAACGACGCACATAAGTGATTAGTAAAGATTCATGTTAACGAAGGTAGTCATTGGGTAAGGTGTGTGCGTGGTGTAAGGCATGAGACTGCAAAAAGAGCACGGTGTAAGGCATGCTAAGTGAGATGCGCAACAAACAATCACGCATAGGCACGAAAGCATGTCTTCATGACTTTTCGAGCACCCGTAAGCGAAGGTTGCTATTCTTCAGCCAAATAAAAGGTAAATTAGCTAAGTATAACTAAAGCGATGAGTTCAATCATGATGCGATAAAATCAGTAATGATGCAATGAGTTAAGCTATGCGATCAGTAAATTATAAGGAAAAATCCCTAAGTACGATGTTGAGCTAAATGCTTAAGTTCAGCTCAAAAGGGAGCCAATGACATTAACCAATGAATTTTTTCTTATTACAGGGCAAACGCAAATAGGAGAGACGTACAGACCTTTTGATGAGTAGCTTAATACAGTGAGTGACAAGTTTTCACAATGATCTCAAAATTAGTAGTTTTATAAATGATTTTCAGCACATAGCCAGTTTAACATATTGTTTTCATATCTTGATTTCTTCGACACATGCTTAAAATATGTGTTGATTGCATGGTCCATGATTTCAAAAAATGAGGTTTTAAATGTAAAACTAGCATGAGATTTCCATAGGTTTATGTTTATATGATGAAGCATGATATTTCAACAAAGAATTTTTTATAAGCACGTTATTGTTTACAAGGCACTATGCGATGACATGTTATCATGAAACTTTAATCATGTTATCATAAGTATTATGTTTTATATTTATGAAATGTTGTTAAATGTTCTAAGCCTTGTACAACCCTACTCCAATGTTGGTACTGAAGGTATGGTAAGGTACCCATATTTCAATTATGTTAGGAATCCTTGACACCGAAGGTATGATAAGGTAGTCAAGTTCCAATTCAACTCTATGTGCACGTACGACTCATATATTATTGACATTTATAAGATCGAACGAAAGGGCTCTCTCTCAACCAAAGTTATTACTATTAGGAGCAAAAGGGCTCTCCCTCATGTTTAGGCAGAGGAAGGTGCTTTATAGGAATTAATGATGAGTTTTAATTCAGGATTTTTATATGCTATGAATTCATGTTTTCAATTTTTATTTTCAAACTCTAGAAATGAGAATGTAATTGTTTTATGACAAGCATGTTTATGTTGTATATTTATGAAAACATGTTTCTTTTAAATTAGTCACTCACTGAGCATTTAAAGCTCATACTTTCAAATGTTTTTCTACATAGGTAGTGGTCGATGTCCCGAAGCCTAGTAGATTTTTCTGTCAGTCACTACTCAAGATACTCCAAGCATTTTGAAATTTTTGTGGTCCACTTTGTTATGTTCAGACCCTGGTTTTCGTCTGTACATGTCATGGAGGAAAAGGTAGATTTTGTGTCAAACTATTGCTGTATTAAACTTAAATTTCCATAATCTGTAATGTATGTTGGTTTGGTAGGCAGTATGTATACATATGTGCAATGGTTTGATGATGAGATTATGGTAGATGTAGAGATTATAAACTACTAATCAGGTTTAACGAGTGCTAAGGAGAAAAGTACATAAGAACAGGTTGGACAATAGTTGTTATAAAAGGGTTGGTGACTACTGTCTTCACATCCCTTCTTAGGTTTGGAGAATAATCTGAAAGGGGGTGTGACAAGCAAACAGTTGGTTGGTTCAAAATGATTGGATGAAAAAAAGACAGTTTTTTTTTTTTTTTTTTTTTTTTTTTTGCAGCATATGAAGGGCATATTTAGAAGGCTAGTTCTTCCAATTTACCCATGTTGTTTTCATGATTTTTAGATCAAATGAAAGCTTACTAAGTGTATAAGAAACCCTAGGGCTACCGAAGTGATTGAAGATTAGAAACGTTGAGAAAACTTGAAGGAAACAGAAATTGTCTTAAAATCGGGTAAGTATGAGCTTTCTATTTTGAAAGAGTTTTCAGGGCACTTAGAGGAGGATTTTGGGGTCCAAAACTTTTGGTAAGCTAGTTAACAGGTCCTCTTGAGTTCCACAAAAGTTATTTGAAGTTTATTTGATTGGAAATATGTTTTAAAGCTTTGAAAATATGGGTAGAAGTAGGAATTTCACTAGGCGAAGACAAGAGCCAGCCACCCCTAAGCACGCTCAACCCCACGTGCGCCCGATGCCCAGGTCGCTCACCCTTGCGAGTGCCAGCCTCGCCCATCCGCCTGCTTCACGCCTGTCCATCCAAGCTCATGCCCCGCGCCTCCTATCGTGTCCAACGCCCCCCAATGTGCGCCCTACACCTAGCCTCGTACACCCACACCCATTGCTTAATACCCACGCCCATTTTAGCTGCCCATTGGCCTTACCACGACCATTTTAGGTCTTAGTGAGCATTTTTTTTAGCCCAATTATGATTTTCTTGATACTTTAATCCTAAAATGAATAATTTTGGATTTTCAAGTGATTTTGGGCCATTTTGGATATTTTGAGAAAAATGGGCTTAAGGAGCAAAATGTGAGGGTTTAGGAGTTAAATTGAGTTCAATTGATCTCATTGAATCACTAAGGGAATTTTAAGGTTGACTTGACCTCTTGTAAGTGTCTAGTAACCTGATGTTTCAGGTCAAATTGATATCGAGAAGGCTTAGCCAAGGAACTTGTGCCCCGTAACTGTGAGTGGTTTATTTTCAATTGTTTTTTATATAAACTATATGTTTGAATTGTGAGAGGTTTTATTTAAATATTTTCACACGGAAAGTATATAAGCATGATAATATGCAATGATTTGTGAAATGTGTTGGCATGATCTGTTTTACTTGACTAGTATTTAGAAATGCTTGAATCTTGATTTTTGAATTCCCATTGATTTTATATGAGCTAGATTTATGAAAATGTAGTTTGGAACCTGATTTTACATTATTATGATTTTTATAGTTTTGTAAGAAAACCTATTGACGGTGGATTTAATAATTTTTAATAGTTTGTGAAAGTGGTTTCAAACTATTAATTCTTGTACCCGAGAGATGGTTATTTTCCCATGTTACTTGAATATGTTTCAGTAGCACTACTTAGGCAATCAGGGAGCTACCAGGGTCAAATGTAGCCAAAGTATACTGGGAAGTCCAGAAAAGCCTGTGCTTGTATCGCCACTCAGGCTATCAGGGGACTACTAGGGTCAGATATGGCCAGAGTATACCGGGAACTCCAAAGGAACCTGGGTTGTCGTGTGTATCCATATCTAGCCTTGAGGCAGCTCTGCATACACATATGACCTTGTGATTTGGTTTACACCGCAGGGGGAGGGGGGAGGGCATTCCTTGTCCAAAGTAACCCTTTGTTATAAACGAGTATTTGGGTACAGAGTTGGTGTGGTTTTCTGATAACTCTTGAATGCTTAATAATGTGCGTTCTATGAGATGATCATGGCACTGTTTTACGAACATGTGTTTGAAATGTTACTAAATCTTTTATACTTTCCCAATGGTTTACTGAATGATTTGACCAACTTTATTGAAAACTTATGTTCATTTTAAATTACCACTCACTGGGCTTTAGCTCATTCTTTTTAATGTTTTATGTTTCCTCCTCAGGTAGCGTTAAAGTTCAGGATTCAAGCTGGGCTATCCACTGCCACACAATGAGGGTTTCCTGCTACATTGTAGGTCTACATGTTTTGAAATCTTGTTATAAATAGTTTTCATATCACGAACCTATGTATTTGAGTTTTGGGAGCGTGGGACAAAAGTAGTTGTTTGGTTATATAGTTACAAAAAGTGTTTCTATAGTACATAAACTTTGTTGATGGTTTGTATATAACAGAAGCTGGGAAAGTGATGAAATGTGTTTGTGAATGTCATGAAATGGAATATGTCAAATGAAAATTAAATGTATTAACTAATCATTGTAAAATGTCATCAGGAGAGATGATGTTTAGCATCTTCACACCTCTTTCTAGATTAGGTCGGTAATCTAGGAGAGGGCGTGAAAATGCATGCAAGTGATCCTATCTTAGTGAATATTGTGTTACCTTTTTCTTTGAGATTAAAGTCATTCATTTGTAACAGATGTTTTATTTTTATTTTCCCTTGCTCAAGGACAATCAATGTTTAGGTTGAGGGTGATTTGATAGCACCCAAAATGTATTATTTTAGTGCCTTAAGCACTCGTTTATGATGTTTAATGTGCTTATATGATTATATTTTTAGGATCTTGAGAAATTCATGCATTCAGAGTATTACAGACCATTCGAGGTTAATTTTGAGCAATTAGAAGCTAAAAAAGAGTAACTGAGGTATAAACAGATGAAAAATTATGAAAATGCCCCCAACATGCCGGCACAGCGCATGGTACAAATTCCATAAAGCACCATTTTGGTGTAGCGCTGTCACGCTCCAAAGCATCAGGACGTGCGCTGAGGGACAATGTCACAGCACTGTCCCTCAGCGTCACTGCGCTACCACAACTATATATATTCAAAATTATCATTTTAGGGCAAAATGAACCTTCATTCCGCCCCTAAGTCGAATTTATTCCCCTTTTCTCTCTTCCACTAGTATTTTTCTTCCTTTCTCCCCATGCAATTGATAAAGATGATGTTGGATCTTATCTTCTCCATCATATTGGCAATAAGTTCTATGGGTTTCTAGTTTAGAGGATTTTGGAATGGAACTATGTAATTTTGGGATATATGATTGAATGTGATTCTTATTTCTTGCCTATGAGTTTCTTTCCATTTAAATGTGATTTATGGTTGTATTTTCTCTTAATTTTCTGACAAACTACTTAGAAATTTACTATTGATTTCTTGAGATTAACTTGTAAATGTGAGATGAAATTATAGGTTAATTTTCAAGAAGTAAAAGGTTAGATAGACTTGTAATTTGTTGTCCATAGTGAAAAGCATTGTTCCTATTTACCTAGGGGGAACTATATTCAATGTTTAATTAGACGATGGAAATTAAATGTTTATCTTAGTGTAAGTCCTAGAGTGTAATGTGGTTAGTTAAGTATGTTTATTATGGTTTCATCTAGCATGTTTAGCTAATTAGGTAATTAGGACTATTGGTTGGATTTCCAATCAATTGGGCTAGGCATAGTCAAGAAGCTAAAATACATTTAATTCAATGAAGAAGGTTGTGAAGGACTGAGAGGTCCGATGTGGAAGAGGGGATCGGTCCCAATTCTTAATTTCACAGAAATCTAAAATTACATAACCTAATTATGCATTCTAAACATAAAATACATCATGCTTTAATTTCATAATAAAGAAGGAATTAGGGTTTGGAAACTACTAACCTCTTAAAGACAAGATTTTTACGAATTCCTCTCAACGAACGATCACGAACTCTTCTTCGAACAACACCAAAAACCAACAAATCAATGTAGACACCACCAAAAAAGAACCTTCTGTATTCTCCTTAGAGATTAAGAATTACAGAGAGAGTTGTGGGCTTCTCTGATAAATTTTGGGAGAGGGAGAGATATGAGTTTTGAGAGGAGATTTTTCTTCTTGCAGACCAGGTGAAAATGAGAGAATTACAAATTGATCAAAAAATTTCCCTTTTAAACAACCTTATGCTTAAGAGTCTAGTATTAGATATTTATATACGTGATGCACAATCTACTAATCCTCTTGTGAAGTATGTGTTCGCGTATGTCCTATAGATCTCCCCGTTGTTGATTGGAAATTGGAAACGGATATTCGAAAGAAACGATTGCTTAATTACAGTATTGATTTCGGGATCTGTATATTTTGTGGTAACTGCGTTGAATATTGTCCAACAAATTGTTTATCAATGACTGAAGAATATGAACTTTCTACTTATGATCGTCAGGAATTGAATTATAATCAAATTTCTTTGGGTCGTTTACCAATGTCAGTAGTGGATGATTATACAATTAGAACAATTTTGAATTCGCCTCAAATTTAAGTCTAAAATAAGTAAATTTGTTGATTAAAGAGTAATTGGAAATTACTAAGGTTCCATTTTGATCTAAAGAAATAAGGTTTCTTTCGTTTTGTTTGTTTGGTCACTACTTACAAATCCAAACTATTGATTCATGAGAATTGCCGTTTAATTTAGATTGCAGACCTTCTATGATTTTTAGAAAACGACGACTGAACTGCTTTCAACTCTCTCTCTCACGATTTTTGTTAAGAGAATTAAGGGGAGTGAGTTAAAAATTCAAAAATAATATAATATTAAAACAAATTTAATTTAATCAATATTATATAATATAACAACCACTATTAAATAATATATAATGTACTATATATTATAGCCAGTATTTAATTTATATATATAATAATATTATATATATTATATATATTATATTGTAGTTCTTCTCAATAATCTAATATAAATCCATTCATATTAAAAAATCATTATATGAATCCAATTCATATAATTAATATTTGAATCATATTCAAATATTTATTTTCTCTCAAATAAACTTTATATCATAAAGTATCAAATATCTTATATTAATTATATCACATATAATTAATTCTCTCAATTAATTTGAACAATTTAAATTAATCCAAAATCAATTCTCAATAATCCCAATTGAGCTACAGAAGGAATCTTATAGACCTGTAGATTGAAGCTCCAACAGTACTTAGATAATTAGTTAAACCTTTTTAATTAAATTACCCAATATCCATTAACTACTGGTCACTCCACTAGAAACCAACAATTGCACTTTTCATACTACAGTTCTATGTCTATTGGATATAACCAATCAACAGTGCGATGACTTTTCACAAATTATTCGTAAGTACAACTGGACCAAAATTACCATTTTGCCCCTGTAGTTACATCTAACTCAAGTAACACTGATCACTCTAATGAACAATAAATCATAGTCCAACTATCACCAAACTCCTCTCGGGTCATGAGAGGGTATGGCCCCACATTGTTCAAGCCCCAAAATCAGCCTTTAAGGGAATAATTTATCTACTTATCCGATACTTATCCGGATTTAGGGAAGCAGTGAATTCCATCTTGTGTAGTTGTGTTCTCAGCTCCTCAATCAGTCGTATCCTCAAAATGGTAGCCATATTTAGTCGGAAATTTTCCACTATCACCCATACAAATCAAAGAACTGCCTTTATAGGCAGGGGTTCACAACTCACTCAGGATTCAAGTCATATCACCTATGGTCATCTTGGTGAAATGTAAGTCTACTATTAACGGTGTTATATAATGAGACTATCCATTTCATGGTCTGATCTTATACAAACCTATTTTATAAAGAATACCTCTACTCACATGTCTCTACATGAATGATCAGGATCAGATCATTTGTAGAAGTTTACAACAATTGTAACATCTACAAAGTGGATTGTATTCGTAGTGTCACTAGGATAAGGTACCCACCCTTATCCGTCTACTACAGACCATTCAGGTTATCACTTAAATACAATTCAATCCACTTGTATGTCTCCACATACATGTTTAAGCTAAAGAAGATAATCTTGGGTGTTTGTTTATCGGATTTGTGTGTTAGTGCTACTAAATGTCAAATAAAATATCTCAGTTTTTTTTTTAAATAAATAAACTATTTGTACAATACAATTGCAAACTACAGGACCCACGAGATTTAGGGCATCAATCTCAACAGGTTGCATTGAGTCATTTCGATCTTTATCCTCAAGCTTAAACATCTCTATTAATTTCATTTCTATCTTTACTTTCTTGCATTTTACTTTTATGCAAATTCAAATCTTTATCCACACCAACTCTCTCTCCCTCCATCCCAATTTATCACTTTAACTAAAAATGGACTTTGAAGGACTAATCTTCATGCTTTCTTGTTGTTCGACCCGGACTTGTCACTTGTGCTACCTAGTAGTATAAGTAGTTAGTTCGTGAATTATAAAATTTTATTTGATTTGAATCGAAAAGTGTTTACAATGTCCTTTCAATCTCAATCACTAGTAGAGACGGTTTGATGACATAGACCAAAGTTAGCCTAGAGCACATGGTTGAGATCCTAAACAAAAACATATTGAGTTGGTTTGAGATCCTACCAAGGGAAAAGTCCCATTGAAGGCGCAATCAAACACTTATGATTCTAAAAAACGACAAGCCTTAGAAGAAAAGGATTAAATGAAGTAGTAGAAGAGCCACACTAGGAATCTTGTAAAGCCCAAGTCCATTATGTGCACTATGTGCACCCTGATGAAGGCTCAAGGTTCAACCTTGTTGATGGAAAGTGAACCCATTGTCAAAGGTTCACATGGAGCAACCTGCAATGCTTGATTGAGTAGAAACAGAAGGAAAGACTTTATAACAACCGTATATTACCTAACTCCCTCAATATTAGACTCAACATGGTATGCTAACCTAGATGATCAATCTAATTTATCAATGAGTAATGAAATCAGTAAAAGCAAATGATTTACTATGTGTTGAGCAAACTAAAGGGGACACAAGTGGAACTTTTATTCTTAGCTTCCATAGACTATATATAACGACCCAAGTTTAGGAAGGGTACATGAATGAACCGATATCACGATATCACATCCGAATGAGAGGGATCCTGAGGACATGAAAGTATGGTTAAGAAAGGCTTAAAAGAATTGAAAGTTACTACATATACCAACAAGGTGCACCGTTCTTTTCGATGGCTCAATCATAAGAACTTCAAAGTTAACTGTGCTTAGCTTGGAGTAATTCTATGTTGGGTGACCTCCTGGGAAGTTTCCTCGTTTGAAAAGACTCGTGTTGGCTTATAGGGACATGAATCCTAAGCAAAGTTTTAGCTTATAGTGGAAAATAAGGAACACAAAATAGAAAGAAAAACGTAACTCAAACTAATATGAAATTGAAGAAGTACAAAAATTGTTCTGAGATATATAAATGTAAAGCAATAAGTATAAAAATATAAACTAAAACTTCAAAGAAAAAGAAAAACAACTCTCTAAGTTGCACTCCATAATCTTGCTAGGTTCAATCTCTTTCAAGATGGACAAAGTACTTGCATTTTTTTTTCCGAAGTAGGTGCCCAAAAAAGGGTATACAAATTGTGAAGAGGATCAAAGCAGCAGTTCTCCAAGGATATCAAACAAAAGATGAAGAATGTGCTGGAAATTTTCGAAAATTTCTTTAAGGAGGTGAGACTTAATGATTTGGGAAAGATTTTGTCACTTTTTATTGACCTCTAAGAGTTAGGGTTACCTCCAAATCCACTTGGAGATCTTTCCATATCAACCCTAGTGAAAAAATGGGAGATTTGATCTGATTTGATTTGATTTTGATAAGAAATCTTAAATCCTAAGATTTCTGCAATCTGTTTTTCCAAGGTTGGGTTGCACCTGCAACTTGGCGCATTTTGGGTGCAATGTTGACTCTTTCCAAATGCTCTGCATTTTATACTATCTAATGGATTACAATCGGTGCAACTTTAGCACAACTTTCTACTAATGACATAAAAACATTAATAACAACTACTTTTTACTTTATTTTACTAGTCATTATTAAGAATACGTGCTCGACTTGTTTTTACATAAAACCACTCATAAAGTTGTAGAATATATGTGGCGTCAACCTCATACTTTTCACTCAATAATTTAAACTTTTAGACTAAATAACTCACCTAAGGGAGAGTCATTGTAGAACTTTTTCATTCACCCCACTAGGTCAACTAGAGAAGGTCCATTGGGTTGTTCAAACAACTCACCAGAGCCTTCATAACACAAATTTTGGGAGGGAGAGACAAGAACAAACCCTAGGAGCATATTCTCACCATAAAGCAAAAGCTAGGAGAAACCTTTAGGGAATATATCTTCTGCTTTAATGATGAAGCCTTGCAGGTTGAAAGCTACACACAGATGACACAACATTAATTGTGGTTGTTGCAGGACTTAATGATGAAAGACTCTTGAAATCCATCGACAAAAAAGAACTAACATCTGTGGGGGGAGAGGAAGGAACTTGACAAAGAAAGCCCAACAAAGATATGAAATGACTGTTGGAAAATATATATAGTGTTCTGAAAATATATTATAGCTTATAGATTTCGTTCTTTTATACTCTCGTTCTAAATCCCTCACCAGTCTTCACAGAGTTTGAAATGACTCTTAGAAACGTAAAAAATATTTTGAATCCATTCAAAATACTTTTCAAATTTTGTAGCTTCTAAGTAAATAATCAAAACTAATTTTAAAAATTTCAAGTTAAAGAAACACTTAAATTGTACATCTTACTCAAATGATCATCTCATCTCTAATGAGCCTTAAAAAGTTTTCCCTTTCACTAATGAAAATCAACATCCACATAATTAACTCAAATCAAAATGGATAAAATAGGAGGGGAAATAAGGGAAAGAAAAAGCGGGAAAGAAAAAGAACATCAAGAGAAAGCATGTGTTTTTTAGTATCTCTTACCTGAGTAATAAGCTCACTTCAGCAAAAAGAAGTGTGTTAAACAAGAAAAATAACAAAGTACACGTTATAGATGATACCATACTCGTTTAGTTAGAAAGACTCTTATGATGCTAGTGGGGATTAAGTGGAACAGAATTGACTGGGTGGTAGAGTCGTGAAAATACCTGTTTCTTCCATATTTGTGACCTGAGCTCCCCTTCCAATGATCAATAAACTATTGTTGCAACATGGAAGAATTGAAACCAAGTTATGTATGGATGATATGAATTGCGTAAACAAAGAGATGTCCACGGGGCGGGACAGGGACGGGGAAGCCTTCCCTGTCCCCATCCTCGCCCCCCTATTCCATTCCTCGTCCCCGCAAATTTCTCCCCGGGGATTCCACGGGGATTGGGTTCCCGTGGGGAAAAATTCTCCGCCCTTATTTTTCTCTAACATTTTTTTTAATTTCAATTAAATATATTTTTTTCAATTCTTTAAGCATTTTCAATGAAATTTTCATTTAAATGAAATATTATCAATTTTACTAATTAAAACAATAATACACATGCAATTTTAAAAATATAATTCAAATGTTAAATTCTCATAATTTGTAAAAATTAAAATTTAACATTTAAAGCATCTTATCTTAAATATTAAATATTTAAAGAATTAAAGTAATAAAAATCTTGAACTTAAATAATTAAAACATCCATAATTATCTTCATAAAGTCTACAATATTAATATAAATATATATATATACAAAGTCGGGGTGGGGTGGGAAAACAGGGTGGGTCGGGGACGGGGAATATATTCCCGGTCTCCGGCCCCGAATTGTAAATGGAAAAAGAAATTCTCGACTCCCTCCCTCATTCCACGTGTATTCGGGGATTTTCCATCCCGTTCGGGGCGGGTCCCCGTGGGACCCGACCCCACGGCGAATAACCAGAGTTATTACTCACTACATTAATCAATTTCCATTACCAAGTGGCTTCAAAAAAAATTTCCTTGGGCTAAATTACAAGTTTAAGCTCCAATCTATACAGGTCTTGAACTTTAAAAAATATTTAATAGATTGTTGACTTTTAACTTTGTGTTTAATACTCGAAAATTTAAAAAGAAATGTTTAGTAAACCTTTAAATTTTCAATTTTTCATCCAATATGTTTTTGGATTTTTAATTTTATGTCTAGAAAGTCTTTCGACCAATTTTAGTCTTTTAAACTTTATGGATCTACTAGACATAAAGTTGAAAGTTTATGACTTTATTAAACATAAAATTCGATTTTATATTTAATTAACTGTTTAAATTTTAAAAATTTTAAATACGTCAAAGACCAAATAGACACACGAAATAAAAAGTTTAGGGGAATATTAGACTACAAGTTCAAAAAGCTATCAGATACAATTGAATGTTGAAATACTTATCAGGTACTTTTAAGGTTGAGGAACCTTTTAGACACAAGCTTGGGATTTAACATTTTTTTTTTTCCTTTTTAAATTAAAGAGGAGCCTTTCTTAGGGCAAAAATCTATAAAAATTTTAAAATATTTAGGGTGTTTCGGACGCTAGGTTGGTTATTATAATCTATGAGTTATAATATTATGTAGGTTATAGTAGTATGTGTGTTTAGAGTGTTTTAGTCTAGATTATAATACTATATATTTGAGGTGTAGACTATTTTCGTTTGGGTAGGAAATAGTAAATACTATTACAAATAGAATTTGAAATAGTAATAATGTAGTTAATTGTAGGCTATAATAGTTGAAAGATACAAACTAATTGGAGCCCCAAACATAGAGTGGGATATAATAGTTCACTCCACCTACTTGAAGTTGATAGTCCAAACACCCCTTAAATATGATATAATGAAACAAAATAAATGTAAGGTATTACTCACTAGTTCAATTTGAGGGATTAATTCTATCTACAGTCTAGACACTCTTTATGAACATTATAGTATTGCACAAAAGCCTTTTCTAACTAGATCAAGTTTATTATAAAGTCATAATTCATTTTCTAAGTTATAAAAAAAATAAAAAAAAAAAATAGAATACTCCATTGAGTATTCTCAAATATTATAAGAATATTAAAAATGATAGCCTAACTAACTTGACTCAACTTTTTTATGCATATACCATCAACCAAAAAATTAAAAGTTTGAATATTCACTTTGTAGGATTGTATCAACAGCAGCGGAAGCACAATGATAAGCGCCCACGATGCTTGTTGGATGCAAAGCTAGAGGTCCTTCTAGGATCCTTGCAAACACTCACAAAGAAAGCTACTTAGATCGAACTTAGAATCTATGATGGTCACTCTTAGATCCTAAGACAACTCACTCCAGAATTAGGTTGATCAAGACTAAACTAATGAATTGATTTAAATATCAAATCTAAAGCAAGATTTGAAAGAAAAAGACAACACAGAGGGTTGAATAAGCACAAGTTTTTTACTATTGATAATCTGAGTTTTGAAGAACATTACAAGCCATTTTATAGGCCAAATGGTCGTGGATAGACCAAGAAACTCAAAAGTCATTCAAAGACAATTAATTGCAAATTGTAGAAAATAACACCTAGAAACTTGAAATTTAATTGCATACTAAATTATAAGCCAAAATGCAAAACTAGAAATGTAGAAAGTCTTCAAATTGCCTTAAATATCTCCTCTAGAAGGCGGCAAAGTAGTTATGCACATCACATTTCCCCATGCAGTGCACACTTGACAGCATTTTCTTCACAAAATCTGCACACTTTTTTTTACCACCGTATCATCTTCCAAACTATAGGACTTTTCCCATGTCATCTTCATGTCATTCTCTTCTTGACTCATCGAACTAACATTATATAAGACTTTGGTCTCAAAATTATTTGTTTGTTCTTGTGAATTTGCTAGTTTTTGAAGATGTAGTATGAATGCCTCTTGAATCTTCTTTGCCTTGCTTCTTGTAATTGGTCCTTTAGGTACATGCAATGGTTCAAAGGTTGAATTCACATCATCCCCCCTTTCTTTAAAAAGATTTGTCCTCAAATTAAGGTCTTCATTCCCTACATCAAAAGGAGTCAAATCAGCCACATTGAAAGTAGAACTTACGTTGTACTCACCTCGAAGATCCAATTTATAGGCATTATCATTGATCCGCTCTATCACTTGAAATGGACCATCTCCTTTTGGTTGAAGTTTAGACATCCTTTGATCTAGAAACCTTTGCTTTCGTAGATGAACCCAAACCCAATCACCAGGTTTAAAAATCATTTTCTTTCTCCCTTGGTTCTTACTATTGATAAGCTTTTGATTCTTCTTTTCAATCCTTTCTTTGACTTCTTTATGCAAATTTTTATGTATTCTGCTCTTGAAACAGCTGCATCACTAGTAAACATATTAGGTGGCAAGGGTGACAAATCTAACAGAGTTAATGGATTAAAGGCATACACAACCTCAAAAGGTGAAGAATGAGTGATGTTATGTATTGCCTATTGTAAGCAAATACTACAAAAAGTAGAGTATCCTCCCAAGACTTGAGATTTTTAGACATTAATGACCTAAGCAAAGTTCCCAATGTTCTATTAACCACCTCAGTTTGCCCATCGGTTTGTGGGTGACAAGTTGTTGAAAACAAAAGCTTAGTTCCCAATTTACCCCACAAAACTTTCCAAAAATGACTTAAAAATTTTGCATCTCTATCACTAACAACAGTCTTAGGAATTCCATGCAATCTAACCACTTCCCTAAAGAAAAGATTAACTATATTAGTAGCATCATCTGTTTTATTACATGGTATGAAATGTGCCATTTTACTAAACCTATCAACTACCACAAAAATGCTATCATGATGTCTCCTAGTCTTTGGTAGTTCTAAAACAAAATTCATGCTAATATCAACCCAAGGTTCACTAGAAACATCTAAAGGTGTGTAAAGACCATGTGGTTGTGTCTTAGACTTAGCCTCTTACATTTGAAACATTGTTTGCACACTTTATTCACGTCTTTTCTCATTTTCAACCAATAAAAATGTTCAGCCAATATATTATATGTTTTAAATTCCCCAAAATGTCCCATTAATCCTTCTCCATGAGCTTCCTTCACAAGCAACTCTCGAATGGAACACTTAGGAATATAAAGTTTTCCTTTCCTAAAAAGCATTTCATCAAACACAATATATTCATGCACGTTTTTCCCTTCTAAACATTGAATATACACATCATGAAATTCAAATGTCCCTACTTTGTACAAATCAATCATGTGTTTAAAACCAAGAATTTTTGCACTAAGGGAAGAAAACAATGCATACCTTCTTGATAAAGCATCACCCACCACATTATCCTTACCTTTCTTGTAATGAATGACATATGGAAATGTCTCAATGAACTCTACCCATTTAACATGCTTCTTGTTCAACTTTGTTTGACTTTTGAGGTACTTCAAACTTTCATGATCCGTATGGATAAACTCTTTTGGCCACAAGTAATGTTGCCAAACTTGCAAAGCCCTTACAAGTGCATGTAATTCCTTATCATATGTGGGGTAGCTAAGTTGTGCTCCATTTAGCTTCTCACTAAAGAACATGATTGGCCTCTTTTCTTGCATCAAAACAGCTTCAATCCCTATCCCACTTGTATCACNTAAATTATAAGCCAAAATGCAAAACTAGAAATGTAGAAAGTCTTCAAATTGCCTTAAATATCTCCTCTAGAAGGCGGCAAAGTAGTTATGCACATCACATTTCCCCATGCAGTGCACACTTGACAGCATTTTCTTCACAAAATCTGCACACTTTTTTTTACCACCGTATCATCTTCCAAACTATAGGACTTTTCCCATGTCATCTTCATGTCATTCTCTTCTTGACTCATCGAACTAACATTATATAAGACTTTGGTCTCAAAATTATTTGTTTGTTCTTGTGAATTTGCTAGTTTTTGAAGATGTAGTATGAATGCCTCTTGAATCTTCTTTGCCTTGCTTCTTGTAATTGGTCCTTTAGGTACATGCAATGGTTCAAAGGTTGAATTCACATCATCCCCCCTTTCTTTAAAAAGATTTGTCCTCAAATTAAGGTCTTCATTCCCTACATCAAAAGGAGTCAAATCAGCCACATTGAAAGTAGAACTTACGTTGTACTCACCTCGAAGATCCAATTTATAGGCATTATCATTGATCCGCTCTATCACTTGAAATGGACCATCTCCTTTTGGTTGAAGTTTAGACATCCTTTGATCTAGAAACCTTTGCTTTCGTAGATGAACCCAAACCCAATCACCAGGTTTAAAAATCATTTTCTTTCTCCCTTGGTTCTTACTATTGATAAGCTTTTGATTCTTCTTTTCAATCCTTTCTTTGACTTCTTTATGCAAATTTTTATGTATTCTGCTCTTGAAACAGCTGCATCACTAGTAAACATATTAGGTGGCAAGGGTGACAAATCTAACAGAGTTAATGGATTAAAGGCATACACAACCTCAAAAGGTGAAGAATGAGTGATGTTATGTATTGCCTATTGTAAGCAAATACTACAAAAAGTAGAGTATCCTCCCAAGACTTGAGATTTTTAGACATTAATGACCTAAGCAAAGTTCCCAATGTTCTATTAACCACCTCAGTTTGCCCATCGGTTTGTGGGTGACAAGTTGTTGAAAACAAAAGCTTAGTTCCCAATTTACCCCACAAAACTTTCCAAAAATGACTTAAAAATTTTGCATCTCTATCACTAACAACAGTCTTAGGAATTCCATGCAATCTAACCACTTCCCTAAAGAAAAGATTAACTATATTAGTAGCATCATCTGTTTTATTACATGGTATGAAATGTGCCATTTTACTAAACCTATCAACTACCACAAAAATGCTATCATGATGTCTCCTAGTCTTTGGTAGTTCTAAAACAAAATTCATGCTAATATCAACCCAAGGTTCACTAGAAACATCTAAAGGTGTGTAAAGACCATGTGGTTGTGTCTTAGACTTAGCCTCTTACATTTGAAACATTGTTTGCACACTTTATTCACGTCTTTTCTCATTTTCAACCAATAAAAATGTTCAGCCAATATATTATATGTTTTAAATTCCCCAAAATGTCCCATTAATCCTTCTCCATGAGCTTCCTTCACAAGCAACTCTCGAATGGAACACTTAGGAATATAAAGTTTTCCTTTCCTAAAAAGCATTTCATCAAACACAATATATTCATGCACGTTTTTCCCTTCTAAACATTGAATATACACATCATGAAATTCAAATGTCCCTACTTTGTACAAATCAATCATGTGTTTAAAACCAAGAATTTTTGCACTAAGGGAAGAAAACAATGCATACCTTCTTGATAATGCATCAGCCACCACATTATCCTTACCTTTCTTGTAATGAATGACATATGGAAATGTCTCAATGAACTCTACCCATTTAACATGCTTCTTGTTCAACTTTGTTTGACTTTTGAGGTACTTCAAACTTTCATGATCCGTATGGATAAACTCTTTTGGCCACAAGTAATGTTGCCAAACTTGCAAAGCCCTTACAAGTGCATGTAATTCCTTATCATATGTGGGGTAGCTAAGTTGTGCTCCATTTAGCTTCTCACTAAAGAACATGATTGGCCTCTTTTCTTGCATCAAAACAGCTTCAATCCCTATCCCACTTGTATCACATTCAATTTCAAAAGATTGGTCAAAGTTAGGTCAAGCAAGACAATGTGCATTAGTCAATTTATCTTTCAATTCATTGAATGCATTTTCTTGCTTTTCTTTCCATTCAAATTTCACATTATTTTTAATAAGTTCATTCAAGAGGCTATGCTACTGAAATCCTTTATAAACCTTCTATAAAAACTAGCCAAACCATGAAAAGATCTCACCTTGGTTGCATTAGTGGGTGTTGGTCACTCTCGAATAGCCTTGACCTTTTCTTCATCAACTTTCACCCCATCCTTTCCAACAATGAATCCTAAGAAATTGACTTGGTCTAGACAAAAACTACACTTTTTGAAATTGGCATAAAGCTTTTCTTCTCGAAGTTTAAGCAAAATTGTCTTGAAATGCAATATATGTTCATTCAAATTTTTAGAGTAAATAAGAATATCATCAAAGTATACCACAACAAATTTTCTAATGTATTCTCTCAAAACATGATTCATTAGCCTCATAAAAATACTTGGTGCATTGGTAAGACTAAATGGAATAACAAGCCACTCATAAAGACCAAATTTTGTTTTGAAAGCCGTTTTCCACTCATCTCCCACATGCATTCAAATTTTATGGTAACCACTTTTAAGATCAATTTTTGAAAACAAGTTTGCACCATGTAATTCATCTAGCATGTCATCCAATCTAGGAATAGGATGTCGATACTTTACCGATATTTTGTTGATGGCTTGACAATCAACACACATCCTCCATGTTCCATCTTTCTTGGGTACTAAAATGACTGGAACCGAACAAGGACTCATGCTTTCTCGAACATAACATTTATCCATGAGTTCTTCTACTTGCCTTTGGATTTCCTTGGCCTTGATTGAATTGGTCCTATAGGCTACCATATTTGGAAGCATTGCCCGGGTATGAAGTCAATTTTGTGTTCAATTCCTCTTAAAGGAGGTAGACCCATAGGTACATCTTCATGTGGAAACATGTCATTAAATTCCTGCAAAAGAGATTTAAATGTACTAGGCAAACCATCATTAGAGTTAGGTTCAGTTACTAAACACATTCCTTTGCATATAAGTGCAAAGTTTGGTGCTTCGAATGAAAACATATTCCTTTCTTCCCCCTTTCTCATAACCAAACTCACACTCTTTCTTTTTTCTTGAAAGTCACTATTTTTTCTCTCTTGGTTTTCACTCACCTTTTGCCCCTCACTTTTCTCCTTTTTTTGCTCTTCTCCTTTAACTTACTTTCTTCTCTCCTCTCTTGATCCTCAAATTCTTTTCTTTTCTTTTCTAATTTCACTTTATCGCATTATACATCATATAGAGATAATAGAAGCAAAGTAAACTTCTTCCCATTCAAAGTAAATGTGTACTTGTTCAACAAACCATAATATATGACTTCTCTATCATATTGCCAAGGTCGACCCAATAACATATCACCCGCATGCATAGGTACTACATCGCAAGGAACCTCATCCTTATATCTTCCCAAAGTAAAAGAAATAAGAACTTGGGAGTTTACCTTCAATTCTCCTTTATTTGTTAACCATTGAAGTTTATATGGTTTTGGATGTGGACGAGTAGTGAGCTGCATTCTTTTTACAAGAAAGCTACTTACTATATTTGTGCAACTTCCACTATCAATCACCAAGCTACATGGGGTTCCTTCAATCAAGCATCTTGTGTGAAATAAGTTCTCCCTTTGATCTTCAACTTTCTCTTCCTTGATCTGCACATTAAGTACTCTTCTTGCAACTAAGGATATGGAGTTACCTTCTTCAATGTACTCATCATCAAAGGCTTCGGATTCTTCCTCAAATTGGCCACCTTGTTCATCACATTCATCTTCTGAATCAATAATTCCATTTCTTATGACCATGACTTTTTTATTGACACAATCTTTGCTCATGTGCCTAAATCCTTTGCACTTCCAACATTGAATGGAACTAGATTTCTCTCTTTCCTCCTTTAAAGCTTCATTCTTTTTAGTATAGGTGCTCCCGCTTCCACTCTTTTAGGAGCCACAAACTTCCCTTTTGCTTCATCCCTATTCACAGAACCATCCTTGTTCCAAACATTAGAATTTGAAAAGGTATTAGCTTTAGAATTATACATCTTGGAATATTCCTTTTCTTCTCTCAATTGTTCTTCAATTTTGATTGCATAATGATACATATCTTCCAAGTATAGTTGTGGATATCTATCAACGATATGAGCAATTTCTCGATTTAAACCTCCAAGGAATCTATACATGGTGTCTTCTTCTTCTTCTCGAATATTTGCTCTTTCTATCAAAATTTCCATCTCTTGATAATATTCAGCTACACTTTTTGTTTCCTGCCTCAAAACTTGCAATTTAGTTCTCAAATCTCTTTCATAAAGTTTTGGAACATACCTCTTTCTCATGGCTTCTTTAAGTTCTTCCCAAATTTCAATGGGATCCTCCTCTTTCCTTCTTCTCTCGGATTTGAGATGTTGATACCAATTTCCCGCATGGTTAGTGAATTCGGCAATGCCAAGTCTCATCTTCTTATTCTCCCTGAATGTATTGCAATCAAACACATGTTCTATCTTCCTTTCCCATTCCAAGTATGCCTCTACATCCGACGTTCCACAAAATGGTGGAATTTTGAGCTTGACTCCACTATCTCTATCTTCATGGATTCTTTCTCCTCGTCTAGGGTGCATATTATTTCTTCCTCTTCCTCTCATGTTTCCTCTTCCTCTATTTTTCTTTCTTGTTCAACTAAGTCAATTACTCCCTCGTCTTCTTGTAAGACTCTTTGTTGTTGTGTCCTTCTTTCTTGCCTATCTTCACTCATCATTTCCATCATGCCTTGAATGGCTTGAAGAATAGCCATATTAGTATCTTGTACTTGTGGTACTCTCACCCTGTGACATTTTAAAGTTAGTAATAAAAAGGACCTCACCACACTTCTCACCAATTTCACTCAAGAACACTCGTGTTTATCACTCAAGGGTAGGCTTTTGGTACTAGGTCAAAGATGTAAGGGTTGGCTTATATTTTTAGTGCAATCTCACTAAAAGTTTGATAAAAACCAATTCAAAATGATCAACTCTCACAAGCTAAGACTGGAGTAACTAAACTTAGGCTAAAAATAAAACAAATCAGGATTTTTTTTTCAAATGAATGACAAGAAACTTTCATGTGCTTTGGATTTTTTATTTCTTTTCTTCTTCTTTTTTTTTTTTTTTTTTTTTTTTTCCTAAATTTTTTTCCTTTGATCCAAGAGCTGATTTGAAGAAGTTTTCAAGACAAGTTGTAGTATGTCTTGTTAAAGATGTAAGCAATTACTTTTGGAAAAAAAATTGAAATAAAATTAAATTGAAATAAAGTAAAGATAACATCTTCTAAAGTCGGCCAAGAACGATGAACAAATTGCTCGTATATACAAATGATAAGCGCCCACTGCTTTGTGGATGCAAAGCTTAATCACGTCCTTCTAGGATCCTTGCAAACACTCACAAAGAAAGCTACTTAGATCGAACTTAGAATCTATGATGGTCACTCTTAGATCCTAAGACAACTCACTCCAGAATTAGGTAGATCAAGACTAAACTAATGAATTGATTTAAATATCAAATCTAAAGCAAGATTTGAAAGAAAAAGACAACACCAAAGGGTTGAATAAGCACAAGTTTTTTACTATCGATAATCTGAGTTTTGAAGAACATTATAAGCCATTTTATAGGTCAAATGGTCGTAGATAGACCAAGAAACTCAAAAGTCATTCAAATACAATTAATTGCAAATTGTAGAAAATAACACCTAGAAACTTGAAATTTAATTGCATACTAAATTATAAGTCAAAATGCAAAACTAGAAATGTAGAAAGTCTTCAAATTGCCTTAAATATCTCCTCTAGAAGGCGGCAAAGTAGTTATGCACATTTGACAATGTTTGACATCACATTTTCACATGCATTGCACACTTGACAGCATTTTCTTCACAAAATCTGCACACTTTTTTTTACCACCGTATCATCTTCCAAACTATAGGACTTTTCACGTGCCATCTTCATGTCATTCTCTTCTTAACTCATCGAACTAACATTATATAAAACTTTGGTCTCATTCATGTACCATAGATCATTTTGACTATTTCCATACAATGTGATCCTAATTCATATTATGACATGAGGAGTGGGGACGTCCTATGCAATGAGTTTGCATAAGATCAGGATCAAGAAATAAGTCACTCTTATGTCACTCAGTTTCCAAAGTACCCAACCTCATTCATGTATCATAGATCATTTTGACTATTTACTCGAACCCGATCCACTCTTATGTCCTCACATAAAATTCAAGTACTCATACAATAGTCATAGGTCTTAGTTTATTGGATTTAGACTTTCATACAATTTATATATTTATAATAGAAAATGTTTATCATTTTACAAACTACGAGTTTTAGGACATAAAACTCAACACACTTAACAAGTCAAACTAAATAATAATTAATAAGAGAATTTTTTGTAGATAGAAAAAATGTCAAACTATTTACAGAAATAGCAAAAAGAATACTAATAGATATTGATGAACTTCTATCAATCTCTATTAATGATAGACTTGTATTAGTTTCTATCACTGATAGTATCAATGATAGACTTCTATCAGTTTCCATCACTGATAGTATCAATGATAGACTTCTATCAGTTTCCATCACTGATAGACACGAGTAGACTTTTATTAGCCTCTATCAATGATAGATTTCTATCCGTGATAGACTTGTATCAGTTTCTATCACTGATAGACGTTGATAGACTTCTATCTGCATCTATCCGTGATAGACAACTACCAACCACTAGCAATAACAAAATGATTAATTATTGATAGGCAATTGATAGTAGTTTATCATTGTCTATGATAGACAGTGATAGACTACTATCAATGCCTATCTGTGATTGATAGTAATAAGAATGTATATCACAACTGTCTCAAAGCAACAAAATTTTTATATTCAATGACAATATCTAGTGTATAGTTGATGGTAACAAAATTATTAACTAAATCATTACCTATTGATAGATCATTGATAATAGTCTATCATCACTAATAGACAGTGATAAAAAACTATTATTGTATATCACAAATAGACTTATAGACAATTATTAATGTCTATCTGTGATAGATAACTATAGTATTCTATCACCTGATCCATCACTTGACCTTCAATTGTCTATATTTATCATTCTAATTACTATTTTAATACTAGCAACAAAACTACAAATAATTACTATTTATAATTTAGTCTTCCAACATCTATTATTGTCAATCTAATTAACATTTTTGAACTTAACAACAAAACTATAAATAGTGAAGAAGATTTATAATTAAACTAATTAACATGTTTGAACTAGCAATAAAACTAGAAGAAGAAAGAGGAGAAGAGGAAGGAGATGCCGGAAGATGGAGAAGGAGAAAATAATTAATTTTGCTATTTATGTAAATATTTTTCCTTATTTTTCAACTTTTGAAAATCTTTCTTATAATAATAATAATAAATAAAATAAAGAAAGGGACTTCCAATCCAAAATGGAAGGAGAAAAGCGATTTCCAGAAAGAAAATTTCTTAAAATCTAGGACCATAAATCCCTACTTCCAAAAAAAGAAAAAAGAAAAAAAAAAATGCATCTTCAAAAATGAGAGTTTTGCTGAGAAACTTGAAATAGTGGACTATGGGTTTTGACAATATGAGAGAGCAAATGAAACCTGAACCATATTCTATATTTTCTCATTCAGCAGATCCACACACTTTGCCAATCTACAGAGATAATATTCAGTTCTAAAAAAAGTGGGGAAACAAAGCACTGTTTGAAGCAGCATAATAAATGACAAAAACAACGGTATTGGCAACTTAAAGTTTTCTTTCTTTTTTTTTCTTTTTTTCTTCCTTTTTTTTCCCTTCCAGGTTCTGTTATAAAAGAAACCCTTTACAGATAGAAGACCTAACGAAATTTCCAACAAAGAAAGTAAACGCCATTGGTAGCCAGGAACTTGAGCATGTTTTCACAGGCTAATAAAACTTAGAAACGATTGACGATTCCCTGAAATCAGTAATGTGAATCATGTGCAGGACTGTCGGCATGCATGTCCATCGACGAATCATTAGAGCTGACTGAATTAGGGTCAGCGTTTTGATGCTGAAGAAAGTTGGGTTCATTGTTTCGAGTGACTCCATTTCCTCCCGACATCCCACTGTTTGGGTAGTGAGCTTCCTGAGCAATGTGATACTGTTGCAAACTCCGGCGAACAGGGCTAGACAGAGCATTTGAGAAGACTGAACTTTTGGAATGATTATCAGAGTGCTCGGTTCGACTTCCTTGTCCAGCAGTTGCTTGACCAGAAAGACCCGAGGCTGGAAAGCTTGAGTTTGTGAACTGCATCGTTGGTTGAGCATGTTGATGTTGGTGAACTGCTGGTCTAGGGGACATTGACGGTTCCTCTCCACAGTAATCCAACTCGTTCTGCAGAGTCAGACTAGAATTCAGAAAACTCATACAGCTAAAGATAAAATCAAGCAAAACCCCTCGCTAAATTCATTGAACCCTAGGCAAAATTACAGTTCTATTTTAAAAAAGCAAAACTTTAACACCCATTCAAGACATCTTTTATTAGTTGTGTCCCTCTATATTCCTCCATGAAGGGGGGTTGTTTTTAAGCAACCATAAGATTAGAACTTCTACTAGGTAAAGTAATACTGTTCTTTCAGAATTTTAACACTACTCATTTCTCAGAGTTGAGTTTCGGAAGAATAGGGTTTCGACTTCATACTTTCCTTTTGGTAATGGCCTTTGGGTTTCCCTTTTTGTGCTCGGCTTCAGATAAATTTGATTAAAATTCCCGTGTCTTGTGGCATATCCATCAAATATCCACGTATAAAAAGTTGAGGGGGAAAAACATAAAAGACACATGCAAATTTCATTTCGGACACATGTTTAACACTGATTCTTCCCTTTTAAGTAGAGCATCCATGATTCATAGATAGTAGCCTTAAAAACCAATAGGAAATACAGTGGGAGGCTTGCAAGAACATCCTTAGCCAATGTACTACACCCTTTAGAGTTCTATGATTCATACTCTCTTACATTTCCTTGGGGTTTTTTTTTAAAAAAAAAAAAAAAAAAAAACGAAGCTTCTTAATGAATAAAGGAAAAGAGACTTATGTTCAACTCATACAAGCTCAATCTATGAGGGGGTGAAAGAACTAGTAAAAATAACAAAAGGAAAAAGAAAACAATCCAGCTAGATCCATGCAAGGGCAAGGAAAAAGAAATCCCTCTGAAAATTGGGGAGCTTCCATAAGGCAGCTCCCATATGAAAAAGCAGATTAAAGTCTTAGAGAACAACCAGCAAACAGAAAAACCATGCAATAAAATATGTTTCAACGAGAACTTAAGAAAACCATGAGAAACTGCAGCTCTTCTAGCCACACCCATGGAGCCAATTTTGCAATCACCTCTTAAGCAACCTCCATTATTAATACCAAAACCAACTAATGAAGCAACTTTTTCTTTAAAACGGAAACAGGCCATTTCATTAATATATTGTAACACAAGCCAAGGGAACCAACTTCAGCAATAATGCTAAAGCCAAGAACGCAAATGCCCCAGATCACTAGTCTTTGAAGAATTATAATACTACTGAGGTCATGCATGGCTTTTCTTTGATCCCCTACCAGCCACAAGCTTCTATAAGAGCCAAGAATTTTTCAGATACACGGATGGAGGGGAAGGAATCATGTCCAAATGTAGGTTAGAAGGAGAAGTCCCCTTTCCAGTCTCTTTTTTATCATCTACTTGAGAGATGCCATTGTTGATTAGAATCTTGTGATTATCTGCCATAGAGCGAGGGAGAAAAATTGTATATAAAATAGGACACCCACATCCTCTAGATATGCATCTTCTTCAGGAGTAACATTCTCATATCAATGTGATTAATTGGATCCTCCTTCCTAACTACTCAAACTAATAACAGACCTTATCCAAATCCTCTCAATCACACTAGAATTCATTTCAAATCCTTTAATCGAATTAATAATACCAAAGGATAAGTTAGGAAGCAAAAAAGGAGCATCTTTCTTCAGAAGATTTGAATTGAAAGACTCGCGATCTTGTTTCAAAATTTCCATAAAAGTTGGAGAATTTTTTTTGCAAAAGAACTCAAATAACTCGTGTATGTTTCTTCAAGTCTAAATTTGGAGTTTGCAAGTCTTCTAGAATTGAATTCACAACTCTTTTCACGAGTGTAGAAAAATAGTTAAGCTTTATTATATGATGAATTCTTCCTATCCATAACACTTGAGAATTCAGCCTAATTGTTCTCCAAAGGATGCTTTTCTTGAGCCTTGAAAGCCACCTTATCCTTCTCGTAATTGTTTAGCGAACATCCTTATTCTTCCCACAATAGTTCAATGTTTTTTTTAAAAAAAAAAAAAGGAAACGAGCCTCTTCATTAAGGTAATGAAATGAGACAATATTAAGTGAGTGAAATAGTACAATGAAGAGACAAAACTGAATCCTAAGGATCAACGAGTGCATTAGGACATCTCAACTAGTTTGACACCTCCGTAGCACTCTCATCATATCCGTTACAAGCAAGACCATCCAAAAACTGGGATTCAAGATAAGATAGGATCCGTTACAAGCAACAAGAACAGAAACCAACAGAACAAAACTCATAAACTAAGTCCAACATAACTACAACAGCCAATCCTGTAAAAAAACAAAATTGATCGATAATACTAAGGTGAAGGGAAGATGAAAGCCTTCAAATTGAGGCTGATGTCTTGGATGGAGAAGTCTTTGAAGGTTTTAGCAAGAGAACAACATGGAGAAGCGTTGAGTTGAGCAGCCTCGAAGCGGGACATCCAAGGTGAAGCATTGTCATGAAAAAATGCGCTGATTTCTTTCAAACCACAATTCTGCTAGCAAAGCTTTCACTGCATTGGTCCATATCAATCTTGGTTTTTCTTTGAAAGTGGGGCCGATGAGAAGCTGTTCCATGTTAGCCTTGAATATATTACCAAAACTCCAACTAATATTGAAAAAATCAAATAAGAGATACCAACAGTTTTGAGCATATCGGCAGTTGAAGAAAAGGTGCTGTAGGTCTTCTGAATCTGCCAAACAAATGGGTCAAACATATGGAGAGAGGCAGTGAGAGAAGCTTCGATTGCAGTACAGCTGCACAGTTGAGGAGACCATTAAGCATAATCCAGATTGTGATGTTAATCCTCCTCAGGCTTTTGGTTTTCCATAGTGCAGAATCCAATCTTTTCCCAATAGGGGAAGCTTTAGAGAGATGGTTTACAAAGGATTTCACCGTGAAAATTCCATTATTTTCTAACTCCCAACTTCGCCTATCAGCAATTTGTGTAATTGATTTTGCTGCAACAACTCCAATTAGAGATTGAAATTCAATGCATTCTTCCTCCTTTAACAGCCTTCTGAAATTAATTGACCAAGAAGCGATTAAGGAATCTCAAGAATCGGAGACAGGACCATTAGGATTCGGGGATAAACTAAATAGTCTTGGAAATAGACTCTTTAAAAACAATTCTTGAATGAGGTATTCAACTCCAGGGATGAATCGAAAAAGAAATATTTATTGGTTCTACCTCCTATTTTTTATGAAGAGAATGAATCTTTTTATCGAAGGATCAGAAAAAAATGGGTCCGGACCTCCCCCGGGAATGATTTGTTTTGCCTCCTTTATGTCCTTCCCAAAAAAGTACCTTAATAACCTTTCCACAATTAGGGCTACCTTTTCCGGCATCAAGAAAATTGACATATTAATAAGTAGGGATATGAGAAAGGATGGACTTACAAAGAGTGGCACGGCCACCTCTAGAGAGGGTGTATCTCTACCATTTTTCCAATTTTCCTTGAATTTTTTCAACCACCGGAAGCCAAAAATTATCTTGTTTTGGAAAACCACCTAGAGGTAACCCAAGTACATAAAAGGGAGGTGAATAGCCTTGCAATTTAACTTGGACGCCACTGCATACAGCTTGCTGTCATCAATGTTGATACCACATAAAGCAGATTTTTCCCAATTAACCTTTTGCCCCGCGCACCACTCAAAGAAATCAATAGTCTTTCTTAAAGATTCTAATATTTCATCTTCATATTTACAAAAAATAAGGTATCATTGGCAAATTGAAGGATGGAGACATGAACTCTATCTTTCCCTACCACAAAACCTTCAAATTTGCCTTTTTCATGAACTCTGGCCAATAAAGAACTCAAAACCTCACTGACTAACAGAAAGAGAAAAGGTGAGAGAGGGTCCCCTTGTCTAATGCCCCTTGTAGCTTTGATTCTTCCCCTTGGTCTTCCATTAATAAAAATTGAAAATAATGGACCAGAAACGCATCCCATTATCCATGAAATCCATCTAGGATCAAAGTTTTTTCCAGCAAGAACTTTTTCGAGGACGACCCAATCAATCCGATCAAAGGCTTTTTCTAGATCAAGTTTAAGAATTCATCCTTTTTTTCTTCTTGGAACAATATTCCTCAACCACTTCGTTGGCTACAAGGATTGGATCTAGTATTTCTCTCTCCCCAATGAAATTGAAAGCACTCTATGTAGGAGCAATTATGCTTGGCATAAATATCTTTAAACGCTCGGCTAACATTTTCGCTATAATTTTGTAAGATATTGTGGTTAGACTGATTGGTCTAAAATCCCTTACAAAGATAGTGTCTTCCTTTTTTTAATCAAACAAATGAAGTTCTCCTTAATACAAGAATTTAATCTACCGTAGACATAAAAAATCTCAAAAAATTCCACAAAATTATCTTTGAAGTATTCTCAGAATTTTAGGAAAAAATCTGCCGTAAAACCATCTGGCTGGAAGCTTTATTCTTTCCAAACTTCAGAGCATTTCTGATTTCCACCTGGGTAAATCTAGCAACCAGCAAAGTGTTCTGGATTCAAGAGACAGTGGACCAATTCAGATTGAGGGGAAGAACTCTAATGCCTGGATCTTTAGAGTATAATGAAGCATAAAAGCCCAGAATGAAGTCTTCAACTTCCTTGAATGAATTTGTTGGTAGCCTTTGGTCATTAATCAATTCTGAAATCAGATTCCTCCTCTTCTTTGCTAAAAACTTAGAGTTTTCGTCTCCCAAACTCAACCAATTTAGTTTACTTTTATGTCTTAAATTCCTTTCATCCATACGATAAAGTGATAACAAATCAGCTTTCAAGAAAACTCTCATCACTAGTTCAATTGAACTGCTATAATCTTTTCACAAAATTCTCAGTCATATTAAGTTTATCACAAAGGCAAAGGGTAGAATAGTTTGATTGAAGATCATTAAATTCTGAATACTAACACCTTAAATATCATCTGCCAATTGACCAGTGAGAGAAGAATGTCCACGATCATTTAATTTTTTTTAATCCGGTTGACCTTCTTTGTTTAACGGTTAAAAAGGAGAAATGGGCAACTATTCATCTTCCAAAATTCCTGAGTCGAAGATAGTCCAAATAGTTAAAATCCTTATTTAAATCCAGATCAGAGGAAGTTAAGGACAAAAGTGAAGGCACGTACGAACAAAAACACTCTATCTGTAATTTCAATAAAAGCTGGAAATAAACAGCAAACATTTCCTCTAACTGCATTCCTTTAAGGCTGCCACAATGATAACCAATGGCTTCAAAACATCCACGAGTCCAAAAATCTAGAGGTAAGTCCGGAATTTCAACCCAACCCCCAAAACTGATAGGAAATGAAGGCCTACCATGCTTCTCAACAGCCCATCTTGAATTTTCTCGTGGAAAGATCCAAATTTCTTCTATTGTCCAATATCTCTAATAATCCTCATATCTTCCTTTCAAAGTAAGGATATTATCATCCATAAGATTGATCAAGTTCCACATCAAAGGATTTTTCTAATTCCAAAGTGACTTTTTTTTGTAATCATCATGTAAGAAACCATTATAGACCTCCTTTTTTTCTTTTCTTTTTTTTTTTCTTTTCCCTTTTTTGACAAGAAACAACACTTGTCATTGAATAAATGAAAAAAAAGACTAAAAAACCAAGCTTCCATAGAGAAGAGAAGAGAAGAGAAAAGAAAAAGAAAATATATGTACATATATACAAACAAGGGTATAAAAGAGATTTTCCTTTTCTATTGATAGTATAAAAGAGATTTTCCTTTTCTATTGATAGCATACAAAAAATGCTCCACAAAAGACGAAGGCAGCCTAAAGGAATAACCTCAAAATCAAGCAAAATAATACCAAACAAGTAATTACAAAAAGGACAGTAATTGAAGCGCACAATGAAACATGGAACCTAGCAAAGGACCAAAAATCGTTAGGATGATCCTTCATTCCTCCAAACGTTCTATAGTTCCTCTCTCCTCAAAGCCCCAACAAAATAGCACACACAACCATTGCCCAGAAAAATTTCCTCTCCTTTCTTTTGCCACATCAATGTAAAAATCTAAATCCATAATAATTTTTTGACAAATCCCATCAACACGATGTTTAATCAAAGCATCATGAATCATATCCCAAAATACAGTCCATCCCCATACCAATTAGAACCAATAAAAAGTTTCTCTTACCAAAAGAACTAATGGAAATACATTAAAAAGGCCAACCAAACAGATTCCACTTCTTCATTAATCTACAAATCCCAAATTCTCCATTAGCTTGTCTAAAAAATGATCTCGCATAGGATACTCCATAAGGTCAACTAAATCTTCTTCGAACCAAGCAAGTTGCCAACAATGGACAGAAATGGACAAGAAGCGACAACCAACCTTTTATTTGATCTGGAAAAAAAAAAAAAAAAATCCTTGTCTAATCTAATCAAAAAAGTAGGGAAAAAACCTTTTCCCCACACATCTACTTAACACATACCTCAGATGGGACACCGAACACCAAGAATTAACAATGAAAAAATGAGCTTTACAATAACCAAACAATTGATCAACAATGAAAACCAAAACATAAACGTGAGTGGACAGTATACGGCACCCTGGAAGCTCAAAAAATTGAGAACACAATGCCACAGGATGGTGAAGGGACCAAGTAGACAATGGACACCCTGAGGCTGCAAAACTTGAGCGACAGAGGCGGAGACTCTAAGCAATGTGTTGACATCAGTGAAAAATGTTGTGACAATGATGATGATGACGATGGCGGCTAAGAGGGCACACAACAACGCTGACGAATAATATGACTGACGGCTGAAGGCCAGTTAGGTTTCGAGTTGGGGGTTTTGGGGACTAACCGAGTGACAGCGAACGAACAGTAGCAACAACATCAAAGACGACTAGGTTGAGGTTGAAGAGAGGAGAAGAGATGTGAGGAGTTGATCAACTCCAAGTGTGCGGTTCTTGTATATTGCACAAATTTATGCCCCTTGTTAATTTATTAAGTTCTCGACAATGGGTCTTATTGTTAATTTGTTATGCAAAACTTAAGTCCCATATAGGTTGCAAGCCAAGCTCCCACTTTACAACTAGCTAGGCCCACAAAACACGTTGATGAACAATACCTCCTAAAACCTAATTTAGTGAAGTTAGCAAGCCTAGTCAATTCAAAACTTTGCCCACATACGAGGAAGCTGCTAATGACAAAGTGTCATCCATTGAAGATGCATTAAAGGGGCATAAATTTGTGCAATATACAAGAACTTAATAAACGAATATTGTAGCCTTTTATCTAAAAAAACCACCAAAACGATCTTCTACTAACATCAATAGTCTTCTATCATAGCCATTTTGTTGGTTTGGGCTCCTTGCATCCATCTGATGTTATATTTCTAAACCCTTCAGTAATTATGATATTGTTCATATTAGACCAACTGGGAGTCCTCTTTATAACCCTTTAGAGCTTGAAGGGATATCTCATCCCCTTGTTTGTTTTGATTAATCTGCATTAATATATTCTAAAGTTTCCTTTAAAAAAGTTCTTTTACAAGACACAAACTTCTTATTGATATAATAAAAAGATATCACAAATGTTCAAAGAAATTCCTGAACGAATGAAATAAAGCAAAGAAAAAAAACAAAGAAAGGCTACAACTCTAGGAAGGGGAACACAAACTTCTTATTGATATAATAAAAAGATACCACAAATGTTCAAAGAAATTCCTGAAGGAATGAAATAAAGCAAAGAAAAAAAAAAACAAAGTAAGGCTACAACTCTAGGAAGGAGAAACAAAAGCAATCTAAATCATACAAAGATTGCTTGGAGAATAATGAATACACAAATTACAAAGAGGACATCACTTTGAAGCTGAAAAGAATTCAGTTAGTGATATATAATTAAATTGGCCTTTACCCACCAGCTTAGGCTTTTGGGTCAATTGGTGATTTAAGATTTTTCTTTTCTACTTAATTGACCCAAAAGCTTAAGCGAGTGGGTAAAGGCAAATTTAATCATATATCATTAACAAATTCATTTGAGAAAAATACATCTAATTTGGGAGGATGTGAACCAAAAAGGGAGCTTACCTCAGTGGTCACGGGATTGAACTTAAGTATCCAGGCGACCAGAGTTCGATTCCTAGAACACAGGTTTGTTTTTTTAAAAAAACTTGGGAGTAAAGCGGATCATCAAATAGTTTATGACATTTTTGGTCTACATTCTCTAAATTGTGTTAGACTTATGTTATCAATTCTAGTTGAGGTGCCTTTTAGTTATTTTCTATTCAAGTTCTATTGAGCTTCTAAAGGGAGGATGTGATTTTTTTCTATAAGAAACTAGATTACACGTTAACAAAAAAGTGGGAAAAGCTTAAGGGCTGGGGAAAAGGGAGGATGTAATAGAAGAACCTTTGAAGATACGTCCCTGCTCTTTGTTAATAGTTGTAATATTGTACAAATTAGTTCCTCTTTATGGACTCCTAGACACAAGGTTCCTTTTTTGTAATCAGTGTTGCTCAAATCCTCTACAATTGGGGGGCTTTGTTAGTTCTTTTGAGAAGGGGCTTCTAGCCTCTCAGCCCTAAGCTGTTCCTTTTGTGATTAATACATCACTTTCTGTTTCTTGTCAAACAAACAAACAAAAAGTTTCCAGTCTTGTTTAAAGAAAACTTTAAATATATGTTAAATTACCGATTAACCCAAAAGCATAAGCTGATGGCTAGAGGTGAATTTAATATAATATCAACACTCTAGCACTCCTCACTTGTGGATTTGAAATATGTAGAAGACTCAACAAGTGGGAATTAATATTAATTAGGGAAGAAATAACATTGTAGGGGTTTGAACACATGACCTCCTTCTCTGTTTTTTTTTTTTTTCAAAAACACATATCTCAAAACCAATCGGTAATAAGAGGAGTAGTTCATATATCTTATAAACATAAGGAGGACCTTTGATTTTTTCAATGTGGGATCCTCGACATGAAGATAAACTAACTCAAATGTTCAAACAAAGACGAAAACAAAAGAAAAATGCAAACCAACCCGTATGTAATTCAGTACATCAGCGGTTGTCACTCTAGATCCACCTTCTTGTTGTCTAAACATCCACTGATAAAGCTTTTCCTGAAAACAGCATCAGGTAAGGTTACAAATGTTTATAAAGCAGATTAACGACCTAATTTGTATAGATATTATCACACTAACAAAACTAGAACTAAAGAAGACAATGCAATTTTGTAAATTCCTTTAAACAAGAAACAACCTTTTCATTGTAGATAAAAAGAAGCAAATGCTCAAGAATAAAACTCCCCAAAGGAAGAGAGAATAGTAAAGCAAATAAAACAAGGGAGATAAAACATCCCAATAAATCCAGAAGACATGGCCCATGATAAACCCAAACTAAAAAGAAAAGAAAATAAATAAGGCCATATAGCCACCAAGAGCCTCAAGACCAAATTTTGACGAGAGCACATCTCCACCAACAAAACAACAAACCAGCCTACGAATAAAAGTGCTAATCCCAGCACTTGGTCCGCACTAGTCCACTTACAACTAATAAGTAACTACGGGGATTCCCAATTGAGAAACATGAAAGAAGATATGAGGATATACAAAAAAACAGCTCAACAAGGAGTCTAAACCTACAAAAATGGGTTCCACTCCAGACGAATAACACCTACCTGATAATTACAAAAAATCTTAAAGAAGCAAAAACTCACAAAGAGGTGTTGAATCCAATATCCAAAGTTACTTCCAAGACCTCTCAAGGCTCAACCCCCTAAAAATTAAATTTTCTATTGCTTCTCTCAAGCCAAATACCCCATAAAAACGCATAGAAACAAGCATTCCAAAAAACTTTTCCCTTAGCTCATAAGGGAGGGAACAACACAACCTCCTCCATCAAATCTTTGTTCTGAGCCAAAGAAACCTCAAAGGACTCCAAATAGTGAACCCAAATGGATGGCAGGGATTGACATCTCCAAATGGTACAAGGCAGACCAAATAAGGGTAAAAAACATTATAGCCACTTAGACAAACATCTACGAACATTGAAGACTTTCATCTTTCACAATCAATCAACTTTGTTCTGATTTCTACATCTAAACAAAGATTTGTGGTCTACATCTAAACAAAGATTTGTCCACATGAAATAGGCTAAGCGTATGTTTCTCATCAATTACATCCCTTGAAGCATCAACAATTGCAATTCAATTTATCATAAAGATTCATTCTAGAAATTATTAACAAGTTTTTCCAACACCCCCTTTTTCAATCCCAATGTTAAACATTTTTTTAAAAAAAAATAATAATAACTTTTATTGAGAAAAAATGAAAGAATACACGAGCATACAAAAACCATGCACACAAAAAAGAGGGACTCCTATTACAAGAAAGGACTCCAACTATGCAAAATCACACCTATAGAATAATTACAAAAGGTCTTCAAAGTAGGGAAACATGAAAACGGATAAGGGACCAAAGTTCCCTATGATCCCTCTCCACTCCCCCTAAACACCCTATTGTTCCGCTCACCCCACAAAATCAATAAAACCGCACACACTCCAACAAGCCAAAGAAATCAACCTTTCTCACCAAATGGCGGATTGAGGAGGAACTACTCAATCATAGCACTGATATCTCTATGACAAACACTCATCATACCAACATTCCAAACGTCTGGAAAAAGGAATCCCAGATACCACTCACAAAGTCACAGTGTCAAAGAACATGGTCCAGGTCTTCCTCCATCTTCTGACAAAGAATACAACAAAAAGACCCAAAAAGCAAAGGCATCTTCCCGACAAGCCTGTCCAATGTATTAGCATGGCCGTAAAGAACCTGCCAAGTAAAGAACCTAACCTTTCTAGGGATATTAATCCTCCAAAGCACCGAAAAGACCGACTCACCTAAGGGTGAAGGATCAACCAAACAATGAAAGAAAGACTTGCATTAGATCTCTTCCAAAGGATTGGGGCTCCAAAATTTGACATCCCTTCTCCCCAACCTAAATGGCTCTATCAGAAAGAGAATACAGAACCCAAAAGAAAAGGAACAAGAGCTCCCATACCACACTAAAAATTGACAACAAAATGATTTTTGAGAGACGACAAGTGATACAATCGAGGAAACATAACACAAAAAGGTCTCTCCTCCACCCAATGATCTTCCCAAAAGTAAGTATTGCTCCCATCCCCCACCACACAACGAACCAAATGAATAAAAGAAGGGAGCTCTTTCGAAATATCTTTCCATAAACTCCGACGTGTACTTTAATCCCTTTAGACAACCACCCAAAAAAAATGAGGAAGCGATAGAATCACTTGAACCATAGGGAGCCTAAGAGAGTCTCTCTAAGTTAAATAAATCTTTGGAAAGTAGTAAAAACGGGGAGTTTTAATTGGTTTGGTTTGACAGGAAAACTAAATGCAAGATTTTAAAATGCGGAAAGTAAAATAGATTGAGAAAGAGAGAAAGCGAACATGAGATTACCTTCACCAATTAAGAGATCGTTGAGCTATCTATGGACCAATTCATTGATTAATCATGTAAATATTCATGGGTTATCTACTTCTCAAGACCAATCGAATGTACAGAAATTCAGACAAACTCCCTAAGGGAAACCAACATGATATTGATTCCTAAATTAACTAAGTAGTCACACAAGTCTATTTACTTAGCTAATCGCATTAAGCTCTTGGATTGATTAGTGTTAAATTGGTCAAATCTAACCTAACATATTTTCATTCCTTAGATTTCGTTATCTTTTGCTACCAAGTGATCCTAGAATCCTAGCAATCGAACCATAGCATAACTAAAACCTATTGCTACTCAAATTAAGCATGCTTCAGATGTAATTACGGATATCTAAAACATACATAGCATGGGCGAACGAACATACAAGTATTAATGATTAAGTCGTCAATTTAATCTACCCGCATGCTCATTCTAGATATTCAAATGAGGAAGAGAAAAGAAGAAACAGAAAAACCCAAAAAGATACATCAAAATCTCATAAAATCCATAGAAAATGCCCAACAAACCTCAAATGACGTTTGGGCCTTCAACCATCCATTGATGCCAAAATATACAACATCCATTGAATCAAGCTTGGAGCTTTCAAAATTGGCTCTCTCCTCCTCTCTAACCTAGAAACTAAAATTCGCTTATATACAATCGCGGCAGCGCCGCAAGGGACAGCGTCATAGCGCTCATGGCCCTTGCCACAGTGCAGGACTCACACGCAACGGCGCTAACACACGGGCACCTTTCTCTTCCATCAAAATTTGGAGCGCTGCAGTGCTACACCGAAATTGATGCTTCTGGAAAAAGCGTTGGTCGTTGGCACTACTGCGCCTCCAAGGGCATTTTCATCACTTTTGCTCCTTTGAAGCCCAGTTGCTCATTCGCTCCTAATTGCTCCAAATTAGTCCTGAATGGCTCATAATGGTCGATTCTACCTTCTAGGTGCCCGAAACCTATAAAAACACTAAATAAATACATTAAACACACTAACAACTTAAGCAGAGCGAGATAGCACATTTTTTGGGCTATCATACCTTTAATCTCTTTAGACAACCACTCAAAAAAATGAGGGCCACGTTTACTTGCAATGATCCTACGCTACAGAGAATTGGGCTCACAGGAAAACTGCCATAACCATTTGACTAAAAGGGTTTTGTTATGCATACTAAGATTCCCAATTTCTAAACCCCCCAAGGAAACCAATCTCTCGATAATCTCCCACCCAATCAAGTGCAAACCTTCGCCTTTACCTTCATCAACCCCTTCCCAGAGGAAGTCACGCATCAACCTCTCCAAACCCTAACACACCTCGCATGGGGCCCTGAAAGGGAAAAGTAATAAATAGGAATACCACTTAAGACAGATATGATCCAGGTAAGTTTGTCTGCTTTAGGGGGGAAAACTACTAACATCACACCCAACCCACTCGGCCCATCTCCTAAGCTTTTACCCCTCTCAGTTGATTTCCATAAAACCACATTTCCGTCTATTGATGTTTATTCTTTTTGAAAGGGAAACAAGCCTTTATTATTCATTAAAAGAGAGTACAGGCTTGCTCCACAAACCATTTTAGTTGCATTCTTGAGAGGGGAAGGATCATACGAGCCTCCAAATCCTCAATGTAGAACTGACCGGATTCAGATCAAATACAAAAGAAATATCCATTCACTTTACAGCTTTCAACTTCCATGGAATGGCACTAATGGTAGTAAATTTCCAGAGGATGGCAGGGTAGGGGGAAGGCCACCGGAGAGTGGTCGGAGCGAGGAGGGAAGAGGGGAGAGAGGAGGGAGGAGAGAGAGTGGAGAGAGACTTACCTCGAGTAGTTTCCTCCCCTCTATTGATGTTGAACCCCAACATTTCCTTGAAAAAGGCAAGGATATGATTCAACAATAAGAACGAGCTCTTCTTACCAAAGCGAAAGAAGAGCGTATCATCAGCAAATTGAAGATGGGAAAGGGGAACCTTATCCACCCCCACCTTAAAGGCTCAATGACCTTGCCTTCGATGCACTTACTCACAATCCTACTTAGGACTATGGTACAAAGGATTTTCTCCCAGTTTTGTTTGGTTTTTTTTCCAGATCTCAACTTTGTCACTATGAAAACGAGAAGTTGTTGCATTTGAAACATCTTCTACAGTATTTAGGGTGATAATGGCATAATTTTTATGGAAGAGATGGAAAATAACATGTTCCTATTTCAATTCCTCTTCTTTGTAGGTTGGTATGTGCTATGGTTGAATTACTTCATCTTCCCGTTCATGGCTCCTTTCAAAAAGAAATTTAAGGATGATTTCAATGTCATTCACTAGTCCAAATATAAATCATCTTCTGACTGACATTTTGAATGCTCTATTTGGCCTTCCACGGGAGGAAGAAAGACTGGGCAAGTTCCTGCTAGCATCAATAAAATAAAAGGTTGAATGGTTTTAGGGAAATGATAAATGACAATGACTTTCTCCCAACTCTTCAGAACAAGATGCATCCAGACTCCAGAGTTCATAAGTTGAAAGTAGTAGAAAATTCTCAAGATCCTTTCTTCTTTTGGATATGAAAAGACAGTGATGTTATTGATCTGAATTTTCAGCCACTTTTTGTGACTTCTAGATTGTTAGCTCATTATGGATGATAAAGCATTATTGAAACAGAAGGATGAACTTCTAGATTTGGAGTTTGATGGTAAGTGGAGACAAAGTGGGAATTTTCACCTAAAATTTGAAAATTGGTCTCAAGAAGAGCCTTCTCGCCTGAAGCTAATTGAAGGATATGGTGGATGAATTTCTTTGAAAAATTTTCTTTTGCCTTATTGGAAAAGATCTTGCTTTGAAGCTATTGGCCAACATTAAGGATAGGTTCACATTTCTTCCAATACCTCAATTTCGTTGACTATCACATGACTAAAATTGAAGTTAAAAATTTGTGGGTTTATAATTTATTTCACCTGAAGTTGAGATTTTTTATGCAAAGTTTGGTGATTTTTCTCTTCTTTTTGGTGTTATATCTTCATTAGATCCTCCAAATATTATTCAAGGTGATTTATCTGCTTCACATTTTTTAAAACCCTATGGATTTAAAAAGGATAAATCAGGTCATAGAAGATGAAGGGTTCAATTTGTTCACTGCCAAGTATTTGAAGGATGTTACTTTTCATTGATAAAATGAAAAGAGACAAATGCTCAAAGATACAATAATCTTCAAGAGGATAGAAAAATACAGAGAAACAAAAGGAGTAAAAATACTATTGAGATACAAAGAGGAGAAGATATCAAAAAGCTAACTCTTAAAACTTAACAAACCAGCTCCAAAAAGGAAAGCAAAACTAGAGAGCACATAAATTGAAAAGCCAAAGCTGACAAAAGTCTGATGAGCGAACGAGGTAAGATGTCCAATAAGGCCAGAAGTGCAAGGCTCAAACCACAAAACAAACCAACTTTTAAACTGTCGGTTCCAAGAATACAACTACTAGGAGAAAAAACGCAACTTTCTTAAGGACAAAACAATAAGGCTTGGGCACATAAACACGAGAAATCCACAAAAATAGTTCAGTTTTTTTTTTTAAAAAAAAAAAAGGAAACGAGCATCTTCATTGAGATAATGAAATGAGACAATACATAGTGAACAATAATACAATGAAGAGACAAATCTAAAATGAAAGGATGAATGAGTGTACCCGAACATCTCAACTAGGTTGACACACCTTTAGAACTCGTCATTTCCAATAAAGTAAAGAACTAACCAAGACCAAGGTTCCAAGAACAACTAGGAACCAGTACAAAGCCAGTACAAAGCCAAAATCAAAACAATATAAGAGCTTGAACTAATACAGGATAACTACAACTGAGTACAACCAGCAATAAAAAGACTATACAAGACTTCAATGGAGGGAAGATGAAGGCCTTCCAATTAAGACTGATGTCTTGGATGAGAAATCTTCAAAGGCTTTGGAAAGGGAACACAAAAATAGTTCAATTCCTAGACAAAACCACCAAGCTATGCTTTAGCTGAAGGAGAACGAGGAGGAATTGATTCCATCCGAAAACCACATCTTTCAATCAAAGCGGAGAACTTGGCTGGAATTAAGCATGACAATTCGGCTTGAAATTTTCACCCTTGATGTTCTTTTATCTCCTAATCCAGCTTTTCAGCACAATGACCAGCCAACAAGTGGTGAAGATATGGATTTTATACAGCCTGCTGATTTGAATTCCAGTGTTCTACATGCTTCTATTAATGAGTTTGTTGCATCAAATGAGGTTTTTGATAATTTGCCAGCCAAACAGTCTTTGTCAAACAAGCAATCTCAACCTTTAATTCCCAATGCCCCTCGGGTTTCCATAGTTTCTCATAAGGTTGAACCATTTCCTCTTTTTCATGCACAAAATAGGGTTCCCTCTCTACTTCATGAAAACTTGGATTTTAATGTTGATATTTTGGAAGAATCTTGTGTAAGATTGTCAGTGTCTTTGAAGCAAGAGATATTGTCACGAGACCATGAGTCGAATCAACAAGCATTTTGTTCCTCTCAATCCTTCCATCAGCCTGTTCTAACGTTAACTTGATTGTAGGCGTTATTAGCTCTCCTCCTATGGAAGTTATTCCTTCTACATTACATGTACTCACGTTGTTTATTCCAAAGGAGATTCTAAAATTAGTACGAGTAATTTGGAGCCTAAAGCTTTTTTGGAGTGTTTGAAGATCTTTATATGGTGGACTCATTTACTAAGCTTTTACGGCATTATTTAAGGATGATGTCCAAGATTCAACCATTACTCTCAGATATAATGCTTTCCCAGTTCCTCCAAAGTTTTCATCTTTAATTAAGGTTTGTGGAATACAACTCAAAGAGATTCATCCTTTATCCCCTTTAGTAAGATCTAAGAGGTTGTGGCAATTTGATGACTAGTCAGAGTTGGAATGTTTTCTTCAATCACTAAAGATCTTGGGGGGTCATTCCAAAGGGTGTCTTTTTTTTTAATAGACAAGACTTTCATTGAGATAAAAGTGAAAGAATATAAAGGCATACAAAAAACCAAGTCAACAAAAGAGAGAGAGGAATCCCTCCAAAGGAAGAGACTCCAACTATGCAAAATAAAACCTATAGAATAGTTATAAAGGTCACTGAAATTGAAGCCTAGAGAGAAACATGATATCTAACAAGGGATCAAACATCAAAAGAGTCCCACACTTACCTCTTAAACACCCTGTTATTACATTCTCCCAACAAGACCCAAAGAACAACACACACCCTAGCCATCCATAAAAAGTAACCATGCAAGACTTGTCAAGTAAAAAACTTCACTTTTCTCAAGATCTTAATCCTCCAAGGTATTGAAAAGACTGACTGACCTAGGGGAGATGGGTCAAACAAACAACGAGAAAAAGAATTGCACGAGAATCCTCCAAAGGATTGGGATTCCAGACCCTTAAATCCCTTCTCCCACACCTAAAAGAGTGGCGCTCAAGCAAAGACAAGAAAAAAGGCCACAGAGCCACTTCCTTATCAGAAAGAGAACGACTAAACCCGAAATAAAACAAACAAGAGCTCCCATACCAAACCAAGAAATAAGACACAAGACAGTTGTTAAGAGAAGATAAATGGTAAAGATGAGAAAATAGAGAGTTAAGGGGTCTACCCCCTGATCTTCTCAAAAATTCATGTCATTCTCTCCCCCCACCACATAATGGACCAAGTGAACAAAAGATGGGAGCTTCTTAGAAATATTCTTCCACAAAATGTGGTTGGTGCCTTTAACCTCCTTTTCATCAACAATTTAAATGGATGGGGTCCATGTTTACTAGCAATGATCCTATGCCAAAGGGAATTAGAATCAAGGTGGAACTTCTCCAACCATTTGGCTAACAAAACCTTAAATTCCTAATTTGTAGCCACCACCCCAAAATCAGCATCACAATGATCTCCCACCTAACCAGATGGGACCCGACCCCTTACCTTTTCCTTCCTCCTCACCTTCCAAAAGGAAATTCCACATCATCCTCTCCAAAAGCTTGCAAACCTCCCTCAGAGCTCTGAAGAGAGAAAAATAATAAACTACAATGCCACTCAACACAGACCTGATTAAGGTAAGTCTACCAGCTTTAGAAAAGAAACCTTTCTTCCAAGAGGCAAGTCTTCATTTTACTTTATCCACTGCCTGATTCCAAAAAGATAAGGACTTAGGATTACTTCTCAGAAGAAGACCAACATAGGATGCAGGGAGGCAACCAACGCCACAACCCACCATCTCCGCCCACCTCTTAAGCTTTTCGGCCTCACAGTTGAGCCACATAACACAACATTTGCTCCTATTGATCTCAACCTAGACATATCTTTAGAAAAGCCTAAGGTGTGGTTTAAGATTAAGAAAGAATCCTCTTTACCAAAGCAGAAAAACATCAAATCATCGGCAAATTGAAGGTGGGATAAGGCCACCCTGTCCTTCCCCACCTTGAAGGGCTCAAAAATATTACCATCAACACAGTTATAAACGAATCTACGAAGGACATCCACCACCAGAAGGAATAGAAAGAGGGATAGAGGGTCTCCCTGTCTAAGACCTCTTGAGGCCACCACTTTACTCGAATAATGTTGTCATACTCTTGTTCCTTCTCATTCAATATCTTGTAATGCTTCTCAATCATTAGCCAAAGCCTTCAAAATATTGATCTGAAGAACCTTGGCATTGAGAATGTCAAAGGTAGAAAAGTAAGAGAGAAAAGCTATAGGAAATCCATTTATGTTCTCTTAATTTGATCCTCTCATAACAAAAAGCCAAACAAGTTCATCAACTATGGTTTTTTCCTGGTATTCCTATGATATTCAATCCCATTGTCTTTGGTTGTTTGACTTATCTTTTTTTTCCCTTATAAGAAACGACCTTTCATTGATTGTTTGTATCTTCCTAAAGTACTTCCATTAAAAGGACTAGAATCACCGTCACACAGAAAGACAAAAAATAACCAAACCAGAAAAAATCCAATGCACAAAATACTAAGTTCAATTTTTTGTAGGGTTTCTAAGAAAGTTGAGAATATGGTTTTAAAAACTATAAAATGTTTGTTTTTCTTAGGTAAAAGAAACATTTCATTGGAAAATGAAATTAGGAGAGAACCCTAAACACCAAAAGGTGATCACATGAGCGAGCACCAATTACTGACGAGAAAAGATAAGCTAAACTGAATGAAAAGGTGCTTTGTTTTATACCAAGAAAAAGCAGTAGACAACCAATGCCATAAAACGATTAAAAGAGGAAAAAAAGTCAAACTATTATCCCCCATAAGTTCGTTGATCAGGAGATGTCAATTCACCCATTCAACTATAAGCATTAGTAGTAGCAATTATCCCCCATAAGTTTTCTAAACAGACCTTGATTTTTCTTTACATGAAATCAAAGTTTGGTTTTATTTCACATTATATAATCATCCAACAATGTCTTGCTCTTGCATCCATAAGAGTGTATACAATAGCATCCCTGTTCTGCTAGCCTAACCATCAAACATCCTTAAAAACAAAGGATAAATGCAAAACATTCAAATTTGAAATAAAAGGACAGCATAGAACATTCGATTCTAGCCATCCCTTTAGCAAAGTTAATCATAAACAGACCCCCTCATCGCAATGCACAAGCGATATAAATTCTCCATCGAGAATCAAATTGTACAAGGCAGAACAAATAACGATAAAAAAAAATTAGTGTAGCCAAATAGACAGACAAATACGGGCATTCTATACTTCCATCGTATTTCACGATTTAAATTATATAAATTCTCAGACTGCATGAAACCCAGAATCGTCAAAACAATAACTCATAACAAATAGAGATGGAAGAACGAACAACCAAAAACCACGTCTAAAAAAATCAATTTCATGCACACAAAAGAAAACATAAAATCGTGATAAAATCCAAAAGGGGGAAAGGAGGGGACAGATGAAATTCCACACCATGGCGTGACGTTCTCCGGCCTGGAAAGAAAGCTTCTGGTGGTTCATAGCCTGGGTGTAAAGCTGGGAGAGAGAGTTGGCCGCACTGCAAAAAGAGGCGTACATGGTCCGATCTACCTCGTCGAGGCTGGTAGCGATAGATTTCCGCTTCTTGGCCATGATGAAGGGATTAATCCTCTTCTCCGATGAGTGAGGGCTCTGATTCCGGCGGGGTGAGACGGATTCTTCTCTCTCACAGTGAAGAAGATTTTGGGAGAATTGGGATTAGGGGCAGGCCGAAGGGGGACTGATGAGAGACTCGGGAGGCTTGCATTCCTATAGAAGGGAGTTGTCAGGTTGAGTGGAGGAAAAGGACTTATGGTAGCTATCGTGGCAATGCCATACATATGATTATTTCTTTAAAATCTATCATCTATAATCTATATAATCCATATAAATTATTATGGAATGTATTAAGAAAATGTTTATTAGGGAAGAAAATCAAAATATATTTAGAAAAAAAAATCTAAAAAAATTATTTTAAATGATAAACTGCTAAAAATATTTATCAAGATTATGATACTTTGCTATTGTAAATATTTTTGTTCATTTTTCTCCATTTGAAATTAGTCCCAAAATCTATATATAAATAGAGCTATTGAAAAAAATATTTACTTTTTCTCTTTTCCTCCTATATTTTCAGTAAATGTGTATTTTACCATTCAATCTTTGAGACGTCATTATTCGAATTTCAGTGGTCGTTAGGTAGGGGTGGTCATTCAAACGGCAAAAAACCGAACCATTTCTAAAAACCAAACTGAAAACTCAGTGAAACCGAAAAATGTGGTTTAATCCGGTTTGAAGAAATTTTGAAACCAAATTAATTCGGTTCAATTCGGTTTCACTTTCGAAACCGAATTTGAAACTGAACCGAACCGTTTTTAACTAATATATATATATATATATATATAAAGTAAAACCGAATTTAAAATCGAACCACTTTTATTTCAAAGAACAAAACCGAATTTAAAACCAAACCGAATCGACCCATTTTTTAATTAAAAAATAATATAACATGGATTTTTTAAAATGCCAAAACCGAATTTAAAATCGAACCGCATATATGTGGTTCGATTTGTCAAATCGAATCGAACTGAACCGTTTCCACCCCTATCGCTAGAAGATGTTAAGACAGTAGACATGACTTTTTGGATTAAGGTCGTTACATATTAAATCGTTGCAATCATTCATATATGGATGGATTCTAGGAAAATGCACACATGTTTATCATGGGAAGTCATAGAAAATACATACGAGCTAACTCTTATTCTATTATGATTAATTACGACAACTACAAATCCTGCATCATCTATAACATAGGATTAAGCAATCAATAAAACTGAGACATCAATTCAATTGATGAAACCTATACATAATAAAAACAAGACGAATACTTGATTAGACTATTGAAATTATATAAAAGTTCAAAGCCTCACTCACAATCTTACAATTGAACTTAAATCGACTCTTGAATTAGAACATGAACTCTAGTGAATCATCAAAACAATATGACTAAAAATCTTCATGGAATAAATTTGTAAAAAAGTGAAACATGAAATGAGGAAAAAACCTCGGAAGACTACCTAAAAACTGTGCAAAAGACCAACTATGAGATGCCTTAAAATCTTTTTTATATATATATATAATATTTCAAATGATAAAATTGTTGAAAATATTTACAAGATATAGTAAATTTTTCGAATTATTAATGATAGATGTTGATAGACACTGATAGACTTCTATCAACGTCTACCATTGATAGTTCTAAAATTTTATCATATTTTATAAATAATTTAGTTTATTTTTCTATATTTAAAAATAACCCTAAAAAATGTCTTAAAATCAGATACAAAAAGATGCATAGATAAAAATTATCAAGGTAACATCGAAACACTACCTTATTATCCTTGATTAAAAGAAAAAAAAAATTGGACGTGCGTGCATATTTTGTTCCCAGTCAAGATGTTGTCGACTTGAAAGTTTTGGCTTAAGTAATGTATGCAACCGCGCTTTGATGCCTTAATTAGCGTTCAAACGCTTCCTCCTTATATTTTTTTGGCTTGGACTTCTATTTGCATGACTCAGTTGCTCGATTTCGATCCAATTAATTTCATTTAATCTTGATTCTTCTAAAATGCGATAAACAGCTCTGAATTGCTCGATCTCTAGAAAATAAACAATAAAGTGCATAGTAGTAACAAAACTAGCCTAAATTGAAGACATAAAATAACACTTGGAAGGTGCTATTAATTATTTTCAATGAAACCTAGTAAACAAAGTTCATTTTTCCCTTCTTCAAGAAACTTTCTATTTGTTCACACGAGGTTTCAGGATAAACGTATTCATGGAGTTGAACTTGTATTTATGTTGATTTATATAGATGTGTTTCGATCTCTAATATTTAATATTCTAATTCTTTCTGTAGAATGTGTATGCTTGGTTTGAAAAAGTAGAGCGTGTGGATGTTCTTTGTTGATGCCATGATCAGGAAAAAGCATTTGACCTTCATGTGACAATAACGTAATTTGAGGAAGAAAGGACATACATAACAAAGAAAGATAACTCCAATGCTTAAGTCAGTAAGAGAATTTAAGAATAGAGATGAAGTCAGAAATATAAGTTCTAGATTAAAATCTAGATCCCATATTCAATTAGTTCCCTCACATAGAGTTATAATGATATTATATGGAGAATAAGATAGAGTTTACCTTTTACTTTTATGATAAGGATGAGATGGATCTTTCCTAATCCTAATAAGTTAGGATTAGATATTAGTGACTTTTATTCTAGATCACTGAAGTATCATAGTAATAGAAATTTTAAGTTAATATGAATAAGATTCATATTAAAACTATTGGGTTCTTTTTAATTTCTATGATGAATTGTAATGGATAAAAGAATAAATATAGTATAATAACATGTTTTATATATTTCAAAGTTAGTTAATTTTTTCTTAGGAGTTTTAATTACCGATATAAGTGAGAAGTTTTGATAAATAAGTTGCTTGGAAAAATGTCAGTAACACCTAATGCAATGTAATTTTAAATTTGCCTTTCAATTGGGAAATGTTCTCAAAAGGTTGTTGCCAATTCACGAAGTGTTCATGAATTATAAATGAAAAGATAACTTATTTTTATCCTTTTATCATCTAGCTAACACATGATGTGTCTGGATTAAAAGACACAATCATGACAAAAACATATTCTATGTTAGAGTCATTGGAAGCTAAATGACCTCAAAAGTTGAGTATTATCTAAGTCTAAAAAAAAAATTTGTGACTAGAGCCAATAAGGAAAAAGTTTTCAAATTAGCTTGGGATGTCACATGATGAGGAATTTTAGAAATACCTCAAAAAAGAAGAAAAATAAGAATAAAGTAAATTTGATTTACTAAGTTCTTAGTGGAGAATAAAGATTTACATCTTGATAGTTGAATAAAAATTCAGTATCATAAAATTTTTCTTCGTTATAATTAAATTATGTTTCTTGGCAAATACTTAAAGCAGGAGAATGCCTTCGACAGTTGACAACATAAAGTTCATTTCAATTAAAGTAGTAGGAGACATTAAAATGTCGTTTATTTATGCTGAATATGATGTTTTTATTGCCATAAGAAAAATTCAATTTCTTTAGACTTTATTACTAAATAATTCATATATGAATGGTTTTTAGTGATAAGGCATGTTTTCAAAAGTTGTTTGAAAATATATTCAATTTAAAATAAATACATTTTTCTGTGTGTTTAAAGTTAACACATCTAAATACCAAAGCGAGGGATAGTAAGGATTAATGAGTCCAGAAAGAAAGACAAATTATTTTCTCCTAAAAGTATACTTGTCTTTGGCATTTAAATGACAGTTACATATAATTCTCTAAGAGTTAGAGTTCAATTACTATTATCTGTCAAAAATATTGCTTTTCATGCAAAACTGTCATTGAACCTTATTAGATAAGGCTACTTGACCAAAGAATTCGTTGGACTTTTGCCTTTTGACCTAAGTGGTCTAGTGACTTAAAGAGTAAGTTTGACATTGTAAACATGTCATTAATATGATTGATGAGTATTTAGGAAGAAAAGTATCTTAATTTAATGCAAATTAAGTTTTTTTTTAATGTTCAAAGAAATTAGATTAAAGTTTAAGTCATTTTGGCAAGTCTATTGTGGTATTAAGATCAAATCATAATGATTGGTACAAAAAGATTACTGTATTATGCCTAACTGATAGAAATGAGATTATATCTCAACTTCAAGTACTAGGTACAATTTGGATGAAATTTTGCTACAACATGAGAAATGTGGTCTTATTAAACTTCGTACATATGGAGTATTTTGTTAAACATACTTTTAATATTTTTAAAGTTAAATTGATGTCAAACTCCATTAAGTACATGCAATAGAGATTGCAATTTTGAATATTATTTCCTCTAAAAATGTTTAAGAAACAATTTTGGATTATGAAAGTGTTGTAAAATTAGTTTACAACATTTCAGTATTTGCGTATGTTGAGATACTATAGTCAAAACGAACGCTTAACAAATACGTTTGGCAAACCAAAAGTTCAAAAATATATCTAAATATAGGTAGTCCTTAAGGAGTTATAAAATGATATTTTGTACAGTCCAAAATAAAAAAATGTATTTGTGTGACAAATATTGGTTTTATTAGGAATGTCAAATAAAATGTTACAAACCTGTAAAAAGGTTAAGTTGTGTTGATGAACTAGTTCCAAGTAAAACCACTTAGTTAACAAGTGTTGTTAACCATTTATTTTCATTTGATAGTCAAATTCTAATTGCCAACCAAGTAAGTCTTCATCGTAGTGGAAAAGTTATGAGATAACTCAACTTTACAAAGGCTTACTTGAAGTCTACATTGTCATATTAGATAACAAGATGAAAACTTATAAATCTTAAAAGTAGTGGGAGAGTTATGAGATGACTCAACCTTTACTATGACTTATTGGAAGTCAAAGTTATCATACTAGATGACAAGAATTGAAGGGTGTTAACAAAAGACATTATGTCAAAATCATAAAACTTAGATAAAGTATGTGTACTTAATCTCAGCCTATTTTTGTAGATTTTCTTGATGGGGTAAAACCCATAGAATATTAGATTGTGAGTCAATTTTCTCATTTGTTGCTTTAATAGAGTCTTTATGCATTTTTTGATTCATCATTGCATATGAAATATGTAAAAATGAATTAATTCTTTTATGAAAAAAAATTCAATGCATCTACACAAATCAAGAAAAATTTCAAAGATTGAATTGCAAAAGGTTTGCAAAATTATGATGTTAATTTAATAAATGAATTTCACAATTAGGATCTTTGAGTATAAGGGTTTGATATAGTATCATAACCCATGACTTTGAACAATGACAATGTTCTTCTACAGACAAGAAAATGAAATGTGAGTATTTATCTGTTTTATATTGTTATTTACTCATTATGAAAAGTAAAAAACAGTATGAAAATTTGATTATTTAACCAATTTCAATTAGTTGATTTGAAGTGATATTGTATATTAAATGTCCACATAGGGATGTTGAGAATATGATGTTAAGTTTATTTCATGCATATTACATTTACAAAGTTGTTGTTGAGTGTTCAATGCAATAACTTTAGCCAAATGATAGTGTATCATTTTAAAGTGCAGATGATATATCTAAAGAAAAATTTCTTAAGACACTCCAAATGTTGAGGGGGTGTAATTCTTACGTTAGACTTAATTAACATTTAATACACAATTTTTTAGTTATATTGTTAAATCAATAGTAGGACCATTAAGTTTGAAAATTAAAACTTATGAATAATGAAACGTTGTTGTATAAAGTCCAAGATTTGATCCTTCACGAGATACACTATCTCATACGAGGTTTAGAGAAATCCATGTTATATCCTAAGTGTTGTAAATTAGATTACAAGGCGATATTTTTGCTTGTAAAGCAATAATTTGCATAGCCATGGTATATCCTTCAATATTTGAAAGTTGTTTCAGATATGAAAAAATCTATCCACTTTATGAGATAGTGTGGTGCAAAGATTAAGTATGAGGATATTTGTGTACCAAAGTTGTAGGAATAAAAATAGATTGAGAGAAACATCATGGTGGTGACCAAATGGTAGTTCTTAACATAACAATTTGAATTATATAACAGGATTCTCTAGGCTAAAGTGTGAGAGGATCTCTTAGTATGTCTAGGACTAAGAAACATGTCTCTAGTGCACTAAGGCAAGTGGGAGAGCATGTTTGGTATAGAGTATGCCCTAGGATATATGTCTCATCAACTTATCTCTCACCGACTTTAGTGCAAGTGGGAGATTGTTGGGATATATGCCTTAAAGCCTCATAGTTAACAAGTTAATTGAAATAATGATTGATTATTTTATATATGCAATTATCCATTAAGGAAAGATCCAAGGTTATTTTATGTAACTTGAACAGTATATGGTAGACATACAGGTGGATCATATTCAAGTAATAACCTAAATGGTCTATAGCATATGGATAAGATTTGGTGTCTTATCTCGGTGACACTATGGATATGGCCCACTTTGTAAATGTTACAAAAGTTGTAAGTGTTACAAATGATTTGATCCAAATCGTTCATGTGGTGACATGAGAGTAGGAGTATCTTAGACAAAGAGTCTATATAAGACCAGACCGCGAAATGATTAATCTCTCTTTATAACACCGTTGACTGAAGAGATTAACATTTCATAAGATGACCATAGGTAACTCGACCTCAATTCTGAGTGAGTTATGAACTCTTGCCTATAAAAGCAGTCATTTGATCTGTATGGGGGAGAGTGGTTCGATTCGCCAACTCAATAAGCCTACCACTTTGGGGATTTGTCCGAGTCGGGAGTTGAGAACATAGCTACACAAGATGAAACTCACTTCTTCCCGTCTTTAGGGTAAGTAGATGAATTGCTCCCTTAAAGACTAATTCTAAGTCTTGAACAATGAGGTCTCACTCTCTCACTGCCCCAAGAGGAATTTAATTTATAGTTGGACTATAAACTAATTGTTCATTAGAGAGATCAATGGTACTTAAGAAGTAAGTGGTAATTATAGGGGTAAAATGGTAATTTGACCCAACCGTAATCACGAGCAATTCTTGAAGAGTTGAATTATTGATAATTGGTTATGTCCATGGCTACAAAAATATTCTACAGTGTGAAGAGTGCAACTGTGGACTTTATAAAGTGAGTCATAGTAAAGATTTTAATTAACTAATCTCAAATCATTGGAGCTTCTAATATGTAGGTTCGTTAGATCCCTCTGTTAATTCACTAAGGATAAAATAAGAAATATTTATTTTTGAAAGAATTGAACTATTCGAATTATAGGGGAATTTAAATTAATGTATATGATACAATTAATACAATAAACGTAGATACATTATATCATGTAGTTAATTTCGAATAAGATTTAAAATTAAACTATGTAATATGAGAGAATATTTTATTTGAATATGATTCAAATATTAAATAATATGAATGAGATTCATATTATAACTATGGTTAAATTTAATTTGAATGGGATACATATTAAAACTATATGCTAAATTTAATATGAATGAGATTCATATTAAAACTATAGTATATGAGAGAAAAATACATTTGAATATGGTTTAAATGTAACATTAATTAAATATATGATATTTAATTGATCAATATTAATTAATTAGATTAATTTATATTTATTAAATTAAATATGATTTAGTTTAACTAAAAATGAACTCCTCTATAGTTACTAGGGAGTAAACACAAAATAAATAAATAAATAAATAAATAATACATAAGTGTTATATATTATCAAGAAAAAAGAAGTTGTTCTTCTTGTTGTCTGAATTTCACTAAAGAATTCTCTCAAAATTCTCTTAATCTCTCATCACTCATAACTCACAAAGAAAAGGTTTCTTTATAGATTTGTGTTCTTAATCTTCCAAAAAGGTTTCCACAAATCTATTCCTCGTCAAAGAATAGTGGGGAAGATTTGGTGGTGGTGTCTTATTCGAGATCCAAGAAGATTGAAGAGTTCGTGAATCTTAGTAAATAATTGGAGAAGATTGAAGAGTTGTCTTCAAAGGATTTTTTTTCTCATTGAATTTCTTCACAATAAAACATTCTTAGTTAAATATGTTTGAAGTTCTCTGTATGTTTCGTAATTCAAAACATAAGCACAGACATTTTCGCCGTGCATTTTGATCCCATCAACCGGTATCCTATGCAATTTTGATCTTCAAATTCTATTGATTAAACATGCACTTGATTCATGTGTGCACAACGACTTACTCTGCCTAACCAAACTCATCAACGCTACAAGTGGCCAAATCATTGGATTAAACAAAGTAAGCACCATAATTATAAATTAAAGCCTAAACCCTATTTAAACTATATCCTTTAGTTCTATTGGGTTCGAAAGCGTCCATCTAAGACTAAGAATATGAGCATTAAGATTAAAGGTTCCATTTTGTGATTAACTAATTAGGTAGTTTAATTAATTAATCAAATTTATCTTTGAACCAGTTAAAGAATGTATTCTAAGGCCAGCAATGAAACACATGATTCAACTATTGCTATTTTAAATTATTCAAGCCAAATGAACAACGAAATACATCAAACAAGCCTAAATCAATTAAAAAGGCGACACGCATCTATGCAGGGATAGTCATACATAGACATGCATCTAGAAGTTAAACAAGATTCAAAGAAAACACAAACCAAAATGCATAGATAATTCATTAAGAAATCTCACAAAACAACATAGAACTTGCTCTAAAAAACTAGCAAACCTTAGCTTAACATCTCATAGACAAGAGGAAGAGGGGGAGCTATAAATCTTTGATTACACCCAAAAGAAATTAAAAATCTAACCTAAAGATGATAGAAATACGAAGAGAAAGAGAAATTTTGAAGAATTCCTCAGCCTCCATGCCTTCAACCATCATCAAACCCTGAAAGAAAAATTTCTTTTTATAAAAAGTGAGGCAGTGTCACGGCATTGACACCCCTTGTCGAAGCGCTGGGCCTCGCATAGGGCGAGGCACCGCGGTGCCCATCACATGGTCATGTGTGTGACCTTCCCATTTTTTGTCAATATCCGGAGCATTGTGGCGCTGTACCAAAACGGGGCATTCTACCTTTTGGCGCCACTACGCCAGCTCCCTGAGGGCAAAATAGTCATTTTATTGGGTTTTGTGTCCTAAAACTCATGGTTTGTAAACAATAAACTTATTTTGTTAATCAATATAGATGTTATTGAAGTGTAATTCAATAAAGTTGTTATTAAATACATGAATTGCTCATTTCATTTTACAAATAACCTAAATCCAATAAACTAAGATCAATGACTATTACATGAGTACTTGAAGTGGAGGCATAAGAGTGGATCAAGTTGGAGTAAATAGCCAAAATGGTCTATAGTATACGGATAAGGCTGGGTACCTTATTCTGGGGACACTATCAGATGCAACCCACTTTATAGATGTTGCAATTATTGTAAAGTGCTACAAATGAAGTGATCCTGATTCATTCATGTGAAAACATGCGAGTGGGGGTGTCCTATGTAAAGAGTTTATATAAGATCGGACCAAGAAATAAGTTAATCTTACTCTATAACTGATAGGATATAGAAGCATGCAACAGAAGCAATCAGAATCAATGAGCACTCTAATTACATTTAATTTGAGTCCTAAAAGTATGCAAAACCAAATTTAACTTAGAAAGGGTTTCAAGAACATCATACTTTTGTAGAATCCTCCAAATCCAAGTTGCTCTCTTCAAATTCTCAGCTTCAAAACCTCAGTGAACCACCAAGAGATATTCTCTACTATTCTCAACCTTGAATTTGAGTAGTAGAACTCAAGATTGAAGTGAAATGTGAAGGGATTAGAGAGGGTTTTTGAGGAAAAAAACAATTCTCTGCGGAAAACCAGTTTTTCAACCAAAAAATCTCTTCCTCTCAAATCAAATTGAGGTGTTTTATGTATTAGATACATGCAACTAAACATCTCTAATGCTGATTGACACCTCCTACTTGCTTGTTAATGGGCTAGATGTTAAAATTAAGTGAATCCAACTCAAGTTTTCCTAAAAAATGGAAAAGTTCAATATCAATCTTTATTTTTCAATTTTCAATTTGATTAATTTCAAAATTAAATCAATTTTAAACTTCAATTTCTAAAACTGAATTAAAGTTGAAAAATTAAATTCATTTTAATTTAATTAAATAATAATTTAATATCAAATATTAAATTAATCAAACACCTAATTTTGAACATGAATCTTATTCATGTATTTAATATTTAAATATTATAAACTCTTCAATTTCGTTTAATTTCAATAAATTAAACGTTAATTATATCAAATATAATTATACAAACCCAAATTTGAAATTGACCAATTCAAATTCAAATCCTAATTTACAATTTGAACATTTCAAATTGAAACCCTAAATTCAATTTAAACACTTCAAATTGAAATCATTTCAAATTTACTCAATTTACTAATTCAAGATGTTCATGTTTTACGAGCTAGTAGAGGGACCTTATGGACCTACAGATCATAAGCTCCAACGATTTGAGATTAATTGGCTAAAACTCTTTAGATTGAATTAATCAATATTCATTAACTACCGAGCCATACAACTATAGCTCAATAGTTGCACTCTCCCCACTTTAGATATATTTGTGTCCACTTGATTTAACCATAATCAGTAAGTCGACTATTCACAGGTTGTTCGTAATAACAGTTGGGTCAAATGTTGTTTTACCCCCAAACTACATCTTGTTCCTTAAGTTCCATTCATCCTCTAATGAACAATTGATTTTTGATCCAATCACTAAACCAGATCTCTCTCAGGTCAATGAGAGAGTGAGACCCCTTGTTCAAGACCTGAATTCAGCACTTAAGAGAACAATCTTCCCCTTATCCCTAAATTGGGTAGGCATGAATTCTATCTTGCACCCTATGTCCCCAGCTATCTACCCGGCCTTACTCCAAATATGGGAGGCTTATTGAGCCGGCGCTATTTAGCCAACCCTCACCTATGCAAATTTATAGATAATCCTGAATAAACAAGAGTTCATAGTTAACTCAGTATTAAGATCAAATTACCTAGGTCATCTAAGCGAAATAGTCAATCTTAAACAGTAAGCAACGTTATAAAGTAAGAGTGACTTATTTCATGGTCCGATCTTATGCAAACTCATTGTATAGGACATCCCTACTCCTCAAGTCAATACATGAACAAATCAGGATCACTTCATTTGTAGCACCTTACAACAAATTGTAACAACTACAAAGTAGACCGTATCCGATAGCGTTACTAGAATAAGGCTCCCAACCTTATTCATATACTATAGACCGTTTTGGCTATTTACTCGAACTTGATTCATCTTTATGTCTCCACATAAAGTTCAAGTATTCATATAATAGCCATGAATTTTAGTTTATTGGATTTAGTCTTTAGAAGTGAAATTTACAAATTCAATAACAACTTTATTGAATAAATGACAAATAACATCTTTATTAATAATAAAAAATGTTTAATTTTACAAACTGTGAGTTTTAGGACATACAATCCAACAATAACATTGTTTACTGTTTAAGACTGACTATTTCAAAGCGATAACCTGGGTAACTTGACCTTAATCCTAAGCTAATTATGAACTCTTGTTTATTCGGGATTATCCTTAAATTTGCATGGGTGAGGGTTGGCTCAACGACGCCAACTCAATAAGCCTCCTATTTCAGGGGTAAGACTTGGTAGATAACTGGGCACATAGAGTGCAAGATAAAATTCACTCCTACCCGCTTTTAGAGATAGTAGAGAGGTTATTCCCTTAAGTGTTGACTTCGGGTCTTGAACAAGGGGCTCCACCCTCTCATTGGCCCGAAAGGGACTCAGTTTAGTGATTGGATCACAAACTAATTATTCATTAGAGAACCACTGGGACTTAAAAAACAAGATGTAATCTCGAGGGTAAAATAGCTTTTTGACCCAACCGATATTACGAGCAACTTGTGAAGGATTGACTTACTGATTATGGTTATATCGAGTGGATACAAATATATTTACAGTGAGGAGAGTACAACTACTAGGTTTTAGTAGAGTGACTCGGTAGTTAACGAATTTTGGTTAATCTGGGTTAAAGAGTATAGTTGATTAATCTTGATCGTTGAAGCCCATGATCTATAAGTCCATTAGGTCTCCCTACTAACTCACAAACGGATTAAACCTTAGAATAACATGATGAGAGAATTTGAAACGTTCAAATTCAAATTGAGGGAATCAATAATTATATATGTTATAATTACAAGTTTAATTGACGAATTAAACAAAATTAGAGAATTGGATAATATTTAATTTGATTTAAATATTAATTACATGAATAGAGATTCATGATAGTGGAATTGGTGTTATATTAATTTAATATTGGATATTAAATTATTTTAAATTAATTAAATTATTTAATTAATTAAATTATTTAATTAATTAGATTTAAAATTGATTCTTTGAATTAATTTTATTTAAAATTAGAAATTAGAGTTTTTGGAGAATTCAAATATTAAATTCAATTTTAGTTTTAATTTAAATATTCTGAAAATTTAATTAAAGAAAATTGGATCTAAATTAAAAGAATGGAAAAACCCAATTTAGTGGGTTTTTCCCACTTTAGACACTCAATTCCCACTCAAATTCAACTTGTTTTGGTGTCTAGTGGAGAAGCAATCTGATTGCATGGAACTTTTTAACAAAATTAAGTTCAATTGGCTAAGAAATTCATTCATACAATTCCAGAAATTTGTGAGAGACGAGTTCTCTCTAAGTCTTGACATTCAGTCTGAAATTCCCTCAAATTTTAGCTCATTTTGGGCTCCACCACCCAATCTAAGGTCCTAGAGAATAGTAAAGAAGATCAAGTGGTGGTCTGAAGCTTTTTGGAGTCAAGAATCAAGTTGAATTCGAAGTTGAAGAAGAGTTCTTCAAAGGTATATAATCAAACCCTATTTTTTGTTATGAACATGCTTTCTTAGGTGCTAAAATTGATGAATTAGAGTGTTTAATGATTCTGTCTGTTTCCGCTTATTGCTTGCTAAATCTAACAATTGGTATCAGCATCAGGTTTAAACACTCAATTCATGTTAATTTTAGCTTGGTGGGTGATTTTTATAGGTTATATGAAAATGGTTGTTGATATAGATAATTTCAGTTTTGGCATTTAAATTCTCTTCAATTAAGTGTTAATTGTTATAATTGGCTATTTGTTTATAGACCTTAATATGTGATTAAGAGTCTGTAAATTTGTTAGAGTCAATAGAGTTGCAATTAGGTTGTAATTGAAGAAAGAAGCAAGAATGGTCAATTGAAGAAAACATGCTATGAAGCTATTACCAGGTAGAGTTACAACGTTGCTCATCAAATTGCCCTAAATTGAAGAGTTCAACCTATGGCATTGCAACGCTGGGATGAAGCATTGCGATGTTATTCATCCCAACTCAGAAAGAATGTGCTCATCCTGACCGACGGTTCAAGTGAACTGGTTCGGCTGGTTCAGGTCTTTGAGGTCTAGTTAAGTCTCTTTTGGTCGGTTCAACCTCTTTTGGTGCTTCGAAGATCCAATCCGAGTGGTTTGAGTCTGGATCAAGTCGGTTCATGAAGTTTAAAAGCTATTGGAAGCCGACTTTGTTTATTATTGTAATAATTTAGGCTAATTGTTTGATTAAAATGCCAAAACTGGTCCATATCAGTGTGTGTTCAATTATTTATGCATTGTGAATGTATGTTATAATTAAATAAATCTTATATGTGCATATAGTATGCCACATGGATTTAAAATCCTACCATAGGAAGCATGTAGCATGCGTTGAAAGTGTCACACCCCTTCCCAGATTACCCTCTTAATCTAGAAGAGAATGTGATGATAGTAGTTACCAACCCTTTTATGGCACTTGTTGTGTTACCTACATTCTTAACCTGCTTAGAAATCCCTGGAATACATAAATAACAGTTTAAGATACTTAATCTCAGATATACATACTTAATCTCAGATGTCACTACCAAGATTAAGCACACAAAACATTTATATCATTAACAGATACAAAGTTCAGTGAGTCCCAACACTTGGCCCTTGTCCCTAACATGAACAACACTTATGTATAGACATTTACAAGTAAACACCTAAAACTTTTCTTTAAACTGGAGTCTTTAAATGGTAGAGCAGCAGTGCAGTTAACCTCTGAGAACTGACCACTACCTAGGAATGAGAAAACATTTAAAACGAGTGAGCTACTAGCCCAGTGAGTGACTAATAAATCATAAACATCATGCTTAAAACTAAAAACTGTCGAGCAAACTCATACTTAAAACTTTTAAAGCATAACATAGCTTAGCATGATCCTTAGTTGAGAGAGAGCCTTTTTTCTCAATCCCTCAACGTCAAGCCTTAGTTGGTTTGGAGTATTCTCAACACAACCAACATCAACTCTACTTATGTGTACATGGTAATAACTAAGTACCTCATACCTTAGGTACTACTGCCCAGATACCTTCACAATGTCTTTTAGTATCAGGTTTTAGTAATCATCATAAAACTCATACTTTGAAGTAAAACATAATAAGCAATATAAATCATATGCTTAAACATCTTTACTATAAAGCATAAAACTTCCAATGCATGCTTCCTGAAAATTAAGTATAGAAATACTTAAATCATGCTTTCATAAACTTCTTTAAACTAGCATGTGTCAATAGGTTCATGAAAACTAGTTTGCTTGGAAACTATCTCAAACATTCTTTAAACATAAGCAAGCATGAGTCGAAACATTTCAGTAAAGCATGTGTACTAAAACATTGGGAAAACATTAGTTTTGTCACTCACAGCCTTGGACGTTCCTCCTAGGGTTGATAAGCCTTTCCTATTGTCATTAACCCTATGAAAATGATAACCATGTTTAGCCATTGCCTTTAATCCTTATGTGAGACCAACTCACCTAAATAAGCTTAACATTTAACTTAAAGTGTCACATTTCAGCTCAACACATACCTTCCTTATACGTTCAACACTTAGAAAATCCTTGGTCATGGTACTAGCCTATGCAGCCAACAATCATCAGCTCATGCACTAACGCATGCCCCATGAGTTCACTTAGCCATACGCCAACACATTCCCAACACAACCTTGCATTCAGCGCCTCGCGTGCCTGCTTGCACAACTTCTCGCCTACATAGTGCCTCCTTGCGCTTACGGCTTTAACACATGCCTACACGGTCTACGCATACTAATGCATCCTTGCGCGTAGCCCAGCACATGCCTTGCGTTCAATCTGCCCTTCGCGCGCACCTGCAACCTGCCCTTCAATGATTGTAGCTGCCTGCTTGTTTAACCAAAATTCTAGATTAAAATTTGAGCTCAAATAATTAATTTTCCAGGCCTTTTCTTAGAAAAAATTCCTTCTACAAACTTGCGTAAAAACATCTTAGCTTTCTTACCTTCAAATTTGAGCACTAAATTCCTCTTGGTTTAGCTGGAAACCTTCAATCTTCACCACTGGCCTAGATTCATCCGAGAGCCTGACCTTCTGGAGGATTTCTTCAGTTTTCACCTTGATTCCTTTGGAAATTCCTTTCGGTAGCCCTGGAACTTCAACTATACTCCACCCTCGTTCAAACAGCTCTGAAATCACCTCAATAACATGAGTAATTTGCTTAAACCGGCCCTTTGAACTGAGGCCTTCCTTTCTATAGTTGAGACTACATGCCCACAAATCATCCTTAGGCTGATAACTCATTTACTAAGTGGGTTTAGTTCTCCTAACCTTGATAGCTGGCACACTCAAGTTGGTGATTAAGCTGTGATCACCTCTTAAACCAATGCATGGTTCAACATCCTCTAACTATCGCATGGCACATCGGAACGCACACCCTTTTAACCAATGCACTCAACACAAAGCCCAATCTTCAAACGTTTACCAACACATGGCAGAACTTCAACGCATACCTTGGTGTCTCTTGCACACATCACTTGAGTTGGTGACCATACCATGGTCCTGCCTGCACACGTAACTCATCTGATCAATGCATGCAGCCTCACCTAGCCAATGCATATTACAACCCCATCGCCTAGTCGCTCTTGCCATGTCACGCGCATCCTTGCCCCTTTAACCTTACATGGGCTTTGGTTGGCACATTGCCCACACCCATCGTATGGTAACTCACGACCAACACTTAGTCCTTTTCTCCATGCAACACGCCCATCATGCGCTCAACTAACCTTTTAGGAACATGGCTGTCGCACACCTCAAGAACCTTCCATGCATGGACTTCCAATGCATGGCACATCTAGCTTCCACACATAACCAAAATTTCCTTACTAAGTGTCATTAATACCTTGCTACCTAAGAACCTTGTTTGTCAATACTTAGAACTTTTACTTCTTCTTCATCATCCTCAAGCTTTTCCCTACAAACATTACATTAACTTATACTTAATTCTAATTAACATACTAATTATCATACTTAAGTAGGGAAAATAGGGTTCGAACTTCACAAAATGTAAGTTATAAAGAGTTATAATATATAGTATGCATGTTTAGGGTTCAAGTATTTAATATAAAGTTTTATATTAAATCTCGAAATGCTTGATGAATGTTATGGATGATCAACATGTCTATTATTTTATAATTGTTATAAAATTGGATTAGACATTTAAAATCCATAACAAAGATAAGATGCATGCCCACCTAGGGTTAACAAATAATAATTTATTTTAAATAGTTAAAATAGGTCATTATCTTATAAAATTTGGTTACAAACTCAACCGGTTTGTAATCCTGTCTAAGACTGGAGGTATTTAAATTGACGGTGTAGAGATGAAAACTCTAAGGCACAACGGAAGCCATAACATACAAAACCCAAAACGTATTTCAAAATGCCACTTAAAATCTTTTTTTTTTTTGGAATAAAAAATACAAATCCAAATCGATTAAGCATGCAACTAGAAATAAAACCTACAAAGAAAAGAAACCCTACCTAACAAAGCTTTTGGGAATTTGTGGAATTCTTCCGTATGAATTGGAAATTGGCACCATCACTTAGAGTCCTCCCTATTCTTGTAGGGAAATTGAGGATTTGAGAATTGTGGGATTCTCTTTAGAAATTGGGAGAAGTTTGGGCAGAGAGTTTTTTGCTTCTACAAAAAAAGAAAAGAAAAAAGAAAAAAGAAAAAAAGGAGAGAGATTAAAAAAAAAAATGCTCTCCTCTGTATCTCTCTCTCTTTTTTTTTTTTTTTTTAATATAGAGAGAATGAGAGAGAAGTGAGGATCCCACGTCTCTAGTCACTCCCCTACGTAGGGAGTTAGATTTTTATTTAATTAAAATTAAATAAAACTATTTATTTAATTTAACTAAATAAATAAAAACGAATAACCATTTAAATCATATTTAAATGGTTCCTTATCACATAACCTATAGTTTTAATGCACTATATGCATTAATTTTAACTTTAGTTTTGATTTAATCAGTTTAATTAAATTCAAAATTAATTAATTAATTAATTATTCTTCAATTAATTAACCATCCAATTAAATATCACATATTTAATTTAATTTTCCATTTGAATCATATTAAAAAAAACTTCTCTCACTTAACCTATAATTTTAATGCACATTATTTTTAATTTATAGTTTTCAATATGAATCTTATTCATATTAGATTAATATTTGAACTCCTTTCAAATATTTTGTTATCTCATTTATTAATTTTGAATCATATCCAAAATTAATACTAAAGTCTAAATTTAAACTTTATATTAAAATGTATCAACATATATTAAAAAAATTCCAATTCTGAATTTGAACATTTCAAATTTAATTTAATGACAAATCACCTCAATACCCTTTATAAGTTAGGAAGGGGACCTAATGGACCTATAGATCTGAAGCTCTAACGATGTGAGATTAATTGGCTAAACTCATTAACCAAATTAATCAATATTCATTAACTATGGGTATACTCCACTAAAGACCTACAGCTACACTCTTCTCACTACAAATATGTTTTTTTTTTTTGTCTAGAGATATAGATCAATAACAAGTTAGTCTTTCACGAGTGTTCATAACACCAGCTGGGTCAAATTACCGCTTTACTTCTGGGTTACTTCTACATCCTTCAGTACCAGTGCTCCTTTAATGAACAACCTGTTTATGGTCCAACCATTAAACAAAAACCCTTCTCGGGCCAGTGAGAGGNTTTATGGTCCAACCATTAAACAAAAACCCTTCTCGGGCCAGTGAGAGGGTAGGGCCCTTTGTTCAAGTCTTGGAGACACCATTTAAGGGAACACTAATCTACTTACTTTGAAGTAAAAAAGGAGTGAAATCTATCTTGTATGATTATGTTCCCAGTTACCCACTCGATCTTATCCCCAAAATGATAGGCATATTGAGTCGGTGAACTGGCCACTCTCACCCATACAAATCAAAGGATAATCCCTCATGAATAGGAGTTCATAATATATTCAAGAGTAAGACTAAGTTGCTTAGATAATCCTATTAAAATAGAAACCTAACTAGTCAACGGAGTTACATCTAGTGGTTATTATTTCGTAGTTCGGTCTTGTGCAAACTCATTGTCCAGGATACCCTCACTCGCGTGTCTCCTACACGAACGCGTTTGATCACTACATTTGTATCAAATACAAAGTAGGCCATATCCATAGTGTTACCAGGATAAGGTGTCCAACCTTATCCCTATATTATAGACCCTTTAGGTTGTATCTTGAACATTGATCCCTATATGTCTCTACATACAGTTCAAGACTCATAAGACAACCTAGGATGTTAATTTATTGAATTTTAGGGTTAATAAGACAAAATTAAATAAAACATCAATAACACTTATTGAGAAAAACATTAATAACTATTTATTAGTTACGGTCATTTAATTACATTCACTATCTACGAGTTTTAAGGCATAAAACTCAACAGACGGTTTATGGAATACCTCCTATCTGGGGATTATAACCGAATAATTGAGCGTCATTAATTTTGCTTTATGATCATGCGTGAGCGATGTGAGGTCGTAAAATTGGTTTATCACCTAAACATCGTATGTTAAATTCAAATATAAACGTTATACATGGATAATCACCTAGACTTACGTTGTTCTGTTAGCCAGAATAAACCTGTAAACCCCGAACTTAGGTTCCTTAGATAAGCATGTTTAGCCAAAGGGATGTTATATTAAATATTTATTTAGTAGAAATTCATGTTATTTATAGGGATTATGAAGGAAGAGAAGGAAAATATATTTAATGAAGAAACTCAATCATTAGTCTGGCTGGAGGCACTAAGTGAGGGGTGATGTGGCAATCTACTCCTTGAATTCAGGAAGCGGCAGAAAGATTAAAAGAGGAAGTGAAACTTCAAAACATGGTTTTGGCAATTGACAAGAGAAGATCTAGCGAATTTGGTGCTATTTGAAAGCTGGGAGAATCTAGTTTTTAAGGTTGTCCTGCTGAAGAAATATTGCAAGAGAAGAAGAACAAAAGTGGAGAATTTACAGAAGAGGCAGAACCACGGATTAATCAAGGCTCAAGGTGAAGTTTGGAAGTTCCAAGCGAAACTATAAGGAATTCTAGGCTGAAATTTTAAGGTAAGAAAGTTAACTCAAATCTAAACAAGTTTGTAGAAGGAAGTTTCTTGAAAAGTGCTATGGATTTTGAGTTATGAATTTTTGAAATTATAATAGGGGATTGGTGCATAAGCAGACAGCTGCTTGTGAAGAGCAAGCAAGCAGTTCATCGTGGAGAATTATAGCGAGATTTGAGCATGAGGATCTCGCTTATAAAGGAAATCTCACTGATTTTGTAAGGAGGATCTCGCTCTAGGGGAAATCTCGCTAGGAATTGAGGTGAGTATCGCTAAGAATTTCACAGGAAAAGCTTAATCTCGCTCTAAAGGATCTCGCTGGCATCGCTCTAGAGGATCTCGCTAGCATCGCTTAGAGGGATCTCGCTGACTTCGCTCAGGGGGATCTCGCTAGTAAAGCTGTCTGTATTGATGGAAGTTCCTTTAATAAATGAATTATTTAAGGTATTTTATTAGGAATTCTAAGTAGTTTATAAGAGAATGAGTTCTCTGTAAATGAGTGACAATGGAACAGCTCTTATGTAAATACTAGGCAATGGAACTTAAGTTGATGTTACAAAATACACATTTAATACCGAAGGACGTTGAGAAGGTATCTAACCAATTAGGTACCGAAGGACATTTGAGAAGGTACCTGGCCAATTTGATATCGAAGGACATTTGAGAAGGTATCTGAGTGAAAGTACCTAAAATATGATGGTACTTAGTGTGGCCACGTGCACATAAGCAGTTATGAATGAGGGACCGAAGTATGGGTCTCTTGGTCGGTAATAAACATTTGGGAGCTAGAGCGTTTAGGCTCGTTCTCAACTAGGAATAATATTGTTTAATGATGTTTGAGAATGGTTTACAGCAACATGTAGAGACATTTGCTTGAGTTTACTCATTGGCATATTTACATGTTTATAGTGATGCTATGCTTGTTGCTTTACGATTCTATAGTCACTCACTGAGCTTTTAACTCACAAAATTTTTGTGTTTTCCCTTTTCAAGTAGCGGTCAGTTTCCTCAAGGTTAATCCTGCTGCTGCTTGCCACCGAAAGACTCGGCTTATCAAAAGACTTAGGTTGATGATCTGTTTATGTACACATGTTTTGTGAGGGACTAGGGCTTCTGTAGGAATGTTTAGGCCACCTGTGAATATTTTTTTTTATCCTATAAAAGTAATGTCTTGGCTGTATGCATGTATTTATGTAACCTTTGTAGAACCTTAAGAGAGGTTAGTTGTTTGCATATATTACTAGTCAGATGAATAAGTTAGTATTTAGATTAGAAGGCTTGGGTGGTGAGTGCTGGCAGTAGGGCTAGTAACTACCATGGTCATATCCTCTTCTAGAATAAAAAGGTAATCTGGGAGGGGGTTGTTCCATCGAGTACCACCCTGGTAAGGCTAATGTTGTGGCAGATGCACTAAGTAGGAAATCCTCGGGACCCAAGACCATTATTGGTTTAATAAGAGGAATCCTATTGCAAGAGTTTAGGAATTCCAGAACCGCCTTATCAGTGGAACCGTCAGGAGGAATGATAGCTACTTTTCAGATAAGGCCGACCTTAGTAGAAAACCTTAAGCGGGATCAATTAGAAGACCCTGATTTTCAGAAGATTGCTGATGATGTGAGTAAGGGCATCAGGGTTGACTTTCAACTAAGAACAGATAGTGTACTAGAAAAGGAGGGGAGAATGTGTGTGCCTAACAAGCTACAGCTTAAACAAGCCATTCTAGAGGAAGCACATAGTTTCGCTTATGCCATGCATCCAGGTAGCACCAAGATGTATAGAACTTTGAAGAAATCTTACTGGTGGCCTGGGATGAAGAGAAATATAGCAGAATATGTGGACCGATGTATAGTCTGCCAACAAGTCAAACCTGAGAGACAAAGACCAGCAGGATTACTCAATCCACTTCCAGTGCTTGAGTGGAAGTGGGAGCATGTGACAATGGACTTTCTATTTTGTTTGCCTAAGACACCCTCAGAATTTGATGACATTTGGGTAATAGTCGATAGACTAACTAAGACGGCCAAGTTCATACCAGTAAAAGTTACTTTTACACTAGACCGTCTAGCTAAGATTTATGTGGATAGGATAATCAGTCAATATGGAGCTTCAGTGTCGATAGTGTCGGATCGGGACTCGAGGTTCACTTCAAAATTTTGGCCTAGTTTACAGAAGGCTATGGGCACTAAATTGCATTTCAGTATGACTTTTCATCTGCAAACAGATGGACACTCGGAAAGAACTATACAGACACTGGAAGACATGTTAAGAGCTTATGTACTACAATTCAAAGGAAGTTGGGATACACACCGACCATTGATTGAATTTGCCTACAACAATAGCTACCATTCTAGTATCGAAATGGCTCCCTATGAAGCATTGTACGGCTGACCTTGCAGGACTCTAGTATGCTGGAACGAAGTCGGAGAACGACAATTATTGGGTCTAGAATTAGTTCAAAAAACAACGGAGAATGTGAAACTTATCAGGGATCATCTTAAAGCGGCTTGCAATAGACAGAAGAGCTACGCCGATAAACGAAGAAGAAAACTAGAATTTAAAGTTGGAGAACAGGTATTTCTCTGGCTATCTCCATGGAAAGGAATTCTTCGGTTTGGGAGGAAAGGGAAGTTAAGTCCACGATACATTGGACCATATGAAATTGTGGAATGAGTTGGTCCAGCAGCTTATAGGTTGCAGTTGCTGATGAAGCTAGCTTGTATTCACCACGTATTTCATGTGTCGATGCTAAGGAAATACGTGTCTGATCCTATGTACATACTAGCAACACAACCGGTACAGGTCAAAGAAGATTTATCTTATGAGGAAGAGGCCATCAAGATTTTGGACTGGAAAGATCAGGTACTCAGAAATAAGACGATTCCTTTGGTGAAGGTGTTATGGCATAATCATAGGATCGAGGAAGCAACCTGGGAACCTGAAGAGAAAATGAGGAAGAGATACCCTCAACTTTTCAAATGATATATCAGGTAAATTTCGAGGATGAAATTTCTTTTAAGGGGGAGATGATTGTAAACCCCAAACTTAGGTTCCTTAGATAAGCATGTTTAGCCAAAGGGATGTTATATTAAATATTTATTAAGTAGAAATTCATGTTGTTTATAGAGATTATGAAGGAAGGGAAGGAAAATATATTTAATGAAGAAACTCAATCATTAGTCTAGCTGGAGGCACTAAGTGAGGGGTGATGTGGCAATCTACTCCTTGAATTCAAGAAGCGGCAGAAAGATTAAAAGAGGAAGTGAAATTTCAAAAGCATGGTTTTGGCAATTGATAAGAGAAGATCTAGCGAATTCGATGCGATTTGAAAGCTGGCAGAATCTAGTTTTCAAGGTTGTCCTGCTAGAGAAAGATTGCAAGAGGAGAAGAACAAAAGTGGAGAATTTGCAGAAGAGGCAGAACCACAGATTAATCAGGGCCCGAGGTTAAATTTGGAAGTTTCAAGCCAAACTATAAGAAATTCTGGGCTGAAATTTTAAGGTAAGGAAGTTCATTAAATTTAAACAAGTTTGTAGAAGGAAGTTTCAGAAAAGAGCTATGGATTTTAAGTTATGAATTTTTGATGTTATAATAGGGGATTGGTGCATAAGCAGACAGCTGCTTATGAAGAGCAAGTAAGCAGTTCATCGTGGAGAATTATAGCGAGATTTGGGCATGAGGATCTCGCTTATAAAGTAAATCTCGCTGATTTTGTAAGGAGGATCTCGCTCTAGAAGAAATATCGCTAGGAATTGAGGTGAGTATCGCTAAGAATTTCATAGGAAAAGCTTGATCTCACTCTAGAGGATCTCGCTGGTATCGCTCTAGACGATCTCGCTGGCATCGCTCTAGAGGATCTTGCTGGCATCGCTCTAGAGGATCTTGCTAGCATCACTCTAGAGGATCTCGCTAGCATCAGTCAGGGGGATCTCGCTAGCATTAGTCAGGGGGATCTCGCTGACTTTGCTCAGAGGGATCTTGCTAGTAAAGCTGTCTGTATTGATGGAAGTTCCTTTAATAAATGAATTATTTGAGGTATTTTATTAGGAATTCTAAGTAGTTTAATCGAGAATTATATCTTTTTAGGCCAAGAAGAGCTAGGGGAAGCGTATAAACCAATAAGAGCCTGAAGAACTATGAGTGACTAAGTAAACTTAAGATTTCTAATACTCATGCACATATGATCAAGTAAAGCACAGTGACATTAATGATGTATTTATACTTCCTCAAGCAACAAATGGTTGGAGAATAACTTAATGCATGTTTCTTGACTTGTATGTTTGTAGCATAGGCCAAGGTATACCGTGTAACCATTACAAAAGCTATGTTCTGATTTTGATATATGCTTCCTAGAGGAAGGTTATGAGAGAATGAGTTCTTGTGTAAATGAGTGACAATGGAACAACTCTTGTGTAAATACTAGGCAATGGAACTTAAGTTGATGTTACAAAATACATATTTGATACCAAAGGACGTTGAGAAGGTATCTAACCAATTAGGTACCGAAGGAGATTTGAAAAGGTACCTAGCCAATTTGATACCGAAGGACATTTGAGAAGGTATCTGGCCAATTTGATACCAAAGGACATATGTCATAGTAGCTCGATACTGAAGGACAAATTTGAGAAGGTATCTGAGCGGAAGTATCTAAAATATGATGGTACTTAGTGTGGCCACGTGCACGTAGGCAGTTATAAATGAGAGATCGAAGTATGGGTCTCTTGGTCGGTAATAAACATTTGGGAGCTAGAGCGTTTAGGCTCGTTCTCAACTAGGAATAATAATGTTTAATGATGTTTGAGAATGGTTTACAGCAACATGTAGAGACATTTGCTTGAGTTTACTCATTGGCATATTTTCATGTTTATAGTGATGCTACGCTTATTGCTTTACGATTTTATAGTCACTCACTGAGCTTTTAACTCATAAAATTTTTGTGTTTTCCTTTTTCAGGTAGCAGTCAGTTTCCTCAAGGTTGATCCTACTGCTGCTTGCCACCGAAAGACTCGGCTTATCAAAAGACTTAGGTTGATGATCTGTTTATGTACACATGTTTTGTGAGGGACTAGGGCTTCTATAAGAATGTTTGGGCCACCAGTGAATATTTTTTTTTCCTATAAAAGTAATGTCTTGGCTGTATGCATGTATTTATGTAACCTTTGTAGAACCTTAAGAGTGGTTAGTTGTTTGCATATATTACTAGTCAGATGAATAAGTTAGTATTTAGATTAGAAGGCTTGGGTGGTGAGTGCTGGTAGTAGGGCTAGTAACTACCACGATCATATCCTCTTCTAGAATAAAAGGGTAATCTGGGAAGGGGTTGTGATAAAACCTTAGTAAAAATTTACCCAAAACAAATGGAACACTTCAATAGGAGATTAACAACATATACGATGGTTGGTCATTTTACGATGGCTATCCCCTCGGTGGGTTGTAACATGGGATTCAGATCAACTTAAACTCCAGAAGTGGATAGGATTTCTTAGTTCGATTCCCAACCTTGAATCTCAAATTCAGTAGCATCATTAGGGCCAACCTCTGAGGTCTGGAAATTGAGGGTTACACTTATGAGAATTACAAAGTGTTAGTAAGTTTTTTTACCAAAAATGGTTACTAAATAACTATAGGAATAATATGAGTTATTCTGGAATTAGTATTTAGTAAAAAATGTCTTGCTTGAGTGAAGAAGTATTTGACTACCCCTCGGTAGCATCTATTCTGACTCACTAAAGTATTGTTACAAATAAAATAATGAAATTTGGGTACATTGTTACTTTGCTAAAACATGATTTGATTTAAAAGCAATTCATTAATAGAATTTGTTTATACTTTCAGAGATGACTAGCTCATTAATATAGCTACAGGCTTCTGAGAAACTTATTGGGGACAATTACGCTACATGGAAATAAAACCTAAATACAATACTGGTAATAAATGATCTGAGATTCGTTTTAACTGAGGAGTGTCCTCATAACCCCGACTCAAATGCAAACCAAACTATTTGAAAAGCAGATGACAAGTGGACAAGGGCAAATGAAAAAGCCCGAGCCTATATTCTTACCAGTATATCTGATGTTTTGGCGAAGAAACACCTGATAGCATGCATACCACAAAAAAGATTATGGAATCTCTGCAGGGGATGTTTGTGAAGGATCCCATCGAAGGGTCCTTGAGCGGAAGCAACGGATCGTCCCAAATCCAACTTTACAAAATTCGATTTTACGAAAAAAAATAATTATACATTTAATTCAAACAATACAACATGTATATAATATGAAATTGCAGAAAAATAAATTTTGGTTTCAAAAACTTTTACCTTTGAAGATGTTTCTTCAATTTGAAACCCTGATCTCCAATCGGACACTACGAAGAACGCAATCTCGATAATCTCAGGTGAGAATCCAAGAGTGTGTGGTGCTCTGGTGATTTTGGCGAAGGAAGGGAGAATTGAAAGGAAGAGACGAACAATGAATTTTTCCTTTTCTCACTCACAGAACTACTCTTTGTTTTTGTAGGATGATCAAAAAGAAGAAGAAAATCATCTTTTCCCACTTACATGAAATGGAGAGAAAAGTTGGGGGAGGGGGAGAAAGGAGTTACAACTCCCTCCCATTAATTAATTTAAAAATAAATAAATATATAATTAATCAATTAATTTAATATATATTAATATGACTACCACCTTATCATATAATATATATTAAACTATATGTTATATCAAATATAACATATAATCTATAGTTTTCATATTGTATCTTATACAATATAACTTATAGTTTCTTTTCTCTCACTAATGACATTTAATATAAATCAGATTTACATTAAATTTAACAATATGAATCCAATTCATAAAAATAATATTTGAATCATATTTAAATATTTATTTCCTCTCATGAATAGTTAATATTATAATGTATCAAATACATTATAGTAATTATATCACATATAATTTAAAATTTAATTAATTATATCATATATAATTAATTCCCTCAATTAATTTAAATTAATCCAAAAACTTATTGCTCATTTAATCCCGTTGAGCTACCGAGGAGACCTTATAGACCTGTAGCTTGAAGCTCTAATGGTACGTGAATAATTAATTAAACTCTTTAATTATTCACCATCCATTAACTGTCGGGCGCTCCACTAAAGACCGACAGACGCACTTTTCGCACTACAGATATATTTCTGCATCCATTGGATATAAGTAATCAATAGTATGATGACCCTTCACAAATTGCTCATAAGTACAACTAGGGCAAAATTATTGTTTTGCTCCTGTAGATACATCTTACTCCTTAAGTACCACTGATCCTTCTAACAAATAATAAATCATAGTCCAATTATGATCAAACCCTTCTCGAGATGGGAGAGGGTGTGGCGCCACATTGTTCAAGCTCCGACATTGGGAAATGAGTGAATTCTTTCTTATGTAGTTGTGTTCCCAGTTCCTCAGTCAGACGAATCCCCAAAATGGTAGGCTTGTTGAGTCGACGATTTGACCACTCTCACCCGTACAAATCAAAGGATGGTCTTCATAGGTAGGAGTTCATAACTTACTCAGGATTCAGGTCATGCTACTTATGGTCATCCTTGTGAAATGTAAGTTTCTATTATGAACGACATTATATAATGAGACTAAACATTTCGTGGTCGTATCTTATACAAACTCCATTGTATAGAATATTCTCGCTCACATGTCTCCACATGAATTATCAAGATCAAATCATGTGTAACACTTTATAACAATTGTAACATCTATAAAGTGGGCCATACTCATAGTATCACCAGGATAAAGTATCCAACCTTATCCATCTACTACAAACCATTTAGGTTATCATTTAAACATGATCCACCCGTATGTCTCTACATACATGTTTAAGCTACAAGATAACTTTGGATGTTAGTTTATTACTTTGTGGTTAATGCAACTAATTTTGAAACAAAACAACACATATTTTATTACATAAATAAAATGTTTGTACATTACAATTATAAATTATAAGACCCTACGAGATTTAGAGCATCAACCCCAATGGTTTGGACAATCGTACTTCTCCCTTAGACATGATGCCATCAAGTACATTTATAACCGTCGTATGAAAGAAGGGGGCTTTGTTAGAGAATATGTCCTGGACATGATGATCCATTTCAACGTGGCAGAAGTAAATGGAGCTGTCATAGACGAGAAAATTCAGGTCTTTTTTATTCTAGAATCTCTTATGAAGAGCTTCTTACAATTTCGCACAAATGCAATGATGAACAAGATAGAATATAACTTGACCACTCTTCTAAATGAGTTATAGACTTATTAATACCTCTCAAAAACTAAGAGATAGAAAGCAGAGGTAAGTGTAAACCCTGTACTCCATTTTTCCTACATGAGTGAGTAACAAGCGTGTTAAGTAAAGTTATGAAAGAAGGTAAAGAAAGTAGGAAGATGGAGGAAGAAAATTCTAAGTGTTAGAAATACTTAGTCATGAGTGAGTTTAGATAGTATAACAAGTGAAAATTTGACTAAGTATGGAAGCCAAGTGTAGGCATGCGTTGATGGAGAAATGTGGACGCATGAGGTTGTGTGTGTGATAACGGACAGAAATTCATGTTATTACAATGCTAAGTTATTAAACAATGAAGGTTTGCATTGATAAAATATGTTAGATTGTGTCCAAAAAGCATTAAGTTCATAACATTGTGGTCGCATGCGTTCATCGCATAAGAACAGTTCGCTTTGATATTTTTATGCAGAATATGCGTCAACGCAGGGCGGAAAACGCGATCACAAGAAATTAATGGTCGAGTGCAGCATTACCGCAAGGCTTTGCGGGGATTTGTGCTCGCAAACATCTGCTTAAGATGGATTGCCGTATAGAGCCGACGTAACTTGATCGGCGCATCTAGATGAAAAGCATAATTAATCATGATGGGAAGAAAGCTGATGACGGTCGAATCCGAATTAAATTGACAAGCCGCTAACGATAACAATACACTCAGCTTTTCGGTGACAAATATTCGGCGCATCAATCAGAGAATTAAAGCTATCCCATCTGTGCAATCATAAGAGAAAAACCTCCTTTCACCCTGAAGCTCTATAAATACCGAAGGCATCTTTCAGAAAAGGGGTTCGGTTCAGCTAGTTCAGCAAGTTCAGATACTTAGATAATTTTCTTAATAGTTAGAATAGCCTTGTCCATATTTTCCTTTTTATTTTAAGGCAGAGCGAGAGAAGGAAAGAGACGCCGGAAGATCACTCAGGGCAACTCGAGAGAGAACCAGGAGGCATAGAATGCAGAGAGCAGGTCGACTTTTGCGAGAGCGAGACTATCTTTTGAACAAGAGTAGAAAAGACAGTGTAAAAGCCTGGGAAGCAAGAGATTGCTACCAGGCTCTTTATTCTCTTCTTACATTGTTAATGTGTATTTCAACTTTATATTTATATGATGGAAGTTCTTATTCTACATCTGTTCACTCTCTTAGCATGCATGAGTAGCTAAACTTATCGAATGGGTTGAGAAGAACTAAGCTAACATGACCTAGGATCTTCATCGCATGCGATTATCTTGTTTTATGCTGTGCCCCACATCACTTTAGAGCTACTTGCGAGAGAGTATGAAGAAAGAACCTAAGACTTGAGAGAGGTAGGTTAGAATCTAGACTCGAGAGAGCAAGATTAGATATGCATATACAAGAGATAGGGACTTAGAGATAAGCTCTATTTGCCAACTTGTATCGCATGCACCCTAGAGATAGATTATGATATTATGTGGTCGCCTTATTTGTGTGTGTGTCATTTTGTCATCGCATGGATAAGAATAGAGGCTTATGTGTAGGTCTTATAGACTTATCGCATATATCGCATGTGTTCTAGCATTAGAAGTCGTAGCATTCGCATCGAGAGATGGTTTACTATTGTATGTGTGTTGCATGGTCGCATAGCATGAACGCATCCTAGGAAGTGTTAGCCAAACCCTTTTCAACCCGTTCACCGTATACTCATCGCATCTTCTGCTTTATCAACTCCTTTCGAAACTCCGCCGCATTTGTTTATTTTTATTACCGCAAACAACAAACCAATTAACTATTTGAGTTACCGGTTACCGCAAAGTCTTTCTGAAAATTACCATCGCATACCGTTTTCCCAAGTCCCTGAGTTCGACCCTAGACTTACCAGCTCAGTGGGGTTTATACTTGGATTCCACTGAGAAAACTTGTTGCTCAACGCAATTCCATCACTGCATTTCATTCCATATCTCCACCTCATAAAATAATGCATCACGCATGCTACACAATCGTGTAGACTATCATGTTCATCACATAGTCTTTAACAACAAGAGAGAACCCCAAGAATAGCGGAACAACCGGAAGAAAGGGCCACAAACGCAAACAATATAATGGCCAACCCCATCCTTCTGGCGAATGACCACAATAGACCCATTCGGGACTATGCGTCGCCCAACCTCTATGATTTCTCTCCATAAATCATGAGGCCAGCATTAGATGGATAGAGGTTTGAAATGAAGCCGGTAATGTTGCAGATGATCCAGGTTGCAGGTCAGTTTGGAGGGAGGCGTGGAAAAGACGCACGCCCACCTCTGGAGCTTCATAGAAATCTGAAACACTTTTGTATTCCCGAATATCTCTACCAAAGAAGTTCGTCTAACTCTGTTTCCATTTTCTTTCTATGATCAGGCAAGAAATGAGCATATTCTCTCAAACCGGGAGAGATAACCTCGTGGGAATAAGTCATCAAAAAGCTTATGAAGAAGTATTTCCCACCAACCGAGAATGCCAGGAGAAGGAAATTAATAACAAATTGTGAACAAGAAGATGACGAATCACTCAGCGATGCTTGGGCGACGTTTAAGCGGCTGGTAAGAGACTGCCCACATAATGGCTTATCAGACTACCTGCAAATGGAGATTTTTTACCAAGGACTGAACCCTGCTTCGTAAACTGCTGCTAGTGCGATAACAGCTGGTGGTCTGCTAGACAAAATATATGAAAGGCCAAGAGTATACTTGATTGCATTTTCAAAAATCACGAGGATTGGTGGGAAAGTGATCAAAGATTAAGAATTAAAGATAGTAACGCAAACAATGGGGCCATCACATCCCTACAGAATCAAATGACTGCGATGATGAGTTTGATACAAGGCATCGCAATTAATAGCATGGGAGTGAAGAAAGGGCAGGTCAGCGCAATTGCTCAAACGACCGCAAGTTGTGTCATCTATGGAGATGTTCATTCGATAAAAGAATGCCCAGTAAACCCGCGTCAGTATGCTTCATAAAGAATAATCCCTATTCCGATACGTACCACCCCGAGTGCCCAAATTTTGCGTGAAAAATCAACAACAAAGCTTTCAACCAGTGGTGCAAAAAGGAGGGCCACTCGAATTTTTCCCGCAAAACAACGGTCCAACGCATAGTCAAGCTAGCAACTTGCAAACACCGCAATCTTCGCCCTTAGAGAGCTTATTGAAGCGGTACATTGAGAAAAACGAATCAGTGCTTCAGAATCAAGCAACATCCATTCGAAATCTCGAAATTCAACTAGGACAAATTGTGGACGAGCTAAAAAATAGACCGCAAGGAGCGTTGTCGAGCTCAACTGAACTAGTCAACATAGCCTCTAAGGGAGCTATGCGTTAGCCAGATTTGGCCATGCATTGTGTGGAAGAGGCATGCAGCCATTTGGTTGGAAGCCTTGGCTTTGTAGCTGACCCTTGCATCGATAACCAAGAGGAAGGATCATCTTAGTGAATGATCAGCTAAGCTAGTTGTCATACTCAGATTTGATATTATCCTTTAAGGATGAGGTGGCAACTTGATGTTAAAAGGAGAACATACAGCTGTTAGTTTAAAAAAGAAGCTTGATTTCAAAGAAAGGGTTTGAGAAATTCGTTCGTGCAATGAAGTAATTCTAGAGCCGTTCAAACCCTCAGTATGTCTAGTTTTGAGGTTGAAATGCCGGAAGGAGATTCTAGCGAAATCGATCTAGAGAATGAAGAATCCGTCTGAAGGTTGAATTCTTGGGTAAGTTGGGCCAATCTTGATGATCTGAGGATTTCAGCTCAACTATAAGAAATTCTTTGCTGAAATTTTAAGTTAAGCTTGCTAGACATTTTAGGGAATGTTTGTAGAAGGAAATTATGTGAGAAAAGGCCTGAAAAATTGGTTATTAAAATTGTAAGTTAAATTTGGAATCTTGAACAAGCAGGCAGCTGCTTAGGTTAAACAAGCAAGCAGCTTTAAGGGCTTAACGATGATGTTGAGCGCATGCGTTGGAGGCTGAATTGATGCAAGGACGCGCTAAGAAGCATTAGACCATGCAACGCATATTGAAGCCGTAAGCACAAGTGCTGTGTGGGCATTGGATCCTACAGGCAGGAGCACAGGGTATTAAGGTAAGGTTGCTATGTGATTGTCCATGGGCGCGACCAGACGAACGCATGGGGCATGCATTAATATGCCATGAGATGGGCGCATGAGCTAAACAATGGGTGCAAAGGTTGCTATGTGATGAGCCATGTGATGGACAGTAGGCGTGGGCTGAAAGCATGGTCGCATAGGAGGCTTGAACGCCTAAAGCAAGGCATGGATGCATGGTAATGAAGTTGTTGCTTAGTCAAGTTAAGGCCTAAGAATTTGGCTAAGTGTTCAATGCACTGTGAGCATTTACATGAAGAGGATTGCCAAGACTGTGAGTGACTCTAAATGCTTTAAATGTTTTAAGTAAATTGCTAATGCTTATGAATGTCTAGTAATGCATGTTTACTGAAAGCTATTTATGATAACTATTCTTAAATAGTTACCAAGCAACGCATCTCACATTAATGTTATGTTTATACTATGCTTTTCAATGAACATGAGGATGCGTTAGTATAGAATACTTTGAGGCAACTAAGTCACTAAGAGATAAAAATATGCAAGTTCAGTATGAATAGCTCAGTACTGAAGGACTAGATGAGAAGGTACTGAAGCTCAGTCTTAGATTTGAATAGCTTAGTACTGAAGGACTAGATGAGAAGATACTGAAGCTTTGTCTTAGAATTTGAATAGCTCAATACTGAAGGACACGAAGAAGATATTTGAGCAGTAGTACCTAAGGTATGACGATACTTAAACTAGAATCACACGAAAGAAAAGTTGTCATTGGTAGTGTTGAGATCACTCCACACTAGCTACGGATTGATGTTGAGGAATTGAGTAAAGGTTCTCTCTCAACTAAGGTTGAAATTATGTTTTTAGGAAGTGAACAAAAGGGTTCCTTCCCAGTTAAGTAGTAATGTAGTAAAGAATGATAAAGAGTGAGCAAAAGAGCCACTCTAGACTAATAGACTAAGACATAGTCCAGCAAAGCATGAAAAAGTGCTATGTGATGTTAATGATGATGACATGAATAATAGTTGCCAAGTTTATGTTTTCAGTTAAAGCTTTCAGTTTTAATATCAAAATTTATGTACGAAAGTTATGCTTTAAATATTAGTCACTCACTGGGCATTCTAGCTCATGTTTTCAAATGTTTTCCTTTCAGGTAGCGATCAGTTCCCAAAAGACTTCTCTGCTGCTGCTCTGCCACTCAAAGAGTTAGGCTAAAGGAAGCTTAATTGAAGACCTGTATTAGTTAGTACACTTATGTCTATCAGATAAGGACTAGTATTTTAGATGGGGCTCAATAAGTTGTAATATGCATGTATGAATAATGCTATGAAACCCTGTAATGTAAATGTATTAGGTTCTGAGTTAATTTGTTTAGTATATTAATGAAATGTATGTATTCAAGGTTTGAGAAAACTTAATAGGTTAGATAGGCAATAAGTGCCGGCAAAAGGGTTGGTAACTGCTGCAATCACCACTCCATCCAGGTTAAGAGGGTAATCTGGAGTGGGGTATGACAGTAAATGTTTTCATTGCAGACAAAAGATGATCGTCATCTAAGATAAAGTCTGATTCTTCTTCTTCCAAGAACAAAAGTGTTCAGATGAAAAAGTGTAAGGGGAAAAGAAAGGCTCCTACTGACCGCAAAGGTAAGGCTAAAGTTGCAGACAAAGGAAAGTATTTCTACTACAACGAAGACGGGAACTGGAATAGAAACTGCCCGAAGTACCTTGTAGAAAAGAAAACGAAAAAAGAAAAAACAAGAAATTAGTTTCTAAAGAATGCTTGCAGAAGAAGAGATAACTCTTATGGTTGTCAACAAAGGAGGCTATCTTAGAAAAATTAGTGGGAGTTCCCGAAGTTGTTATCAAAAGATAAATCCATTATATTAGATAATGTAGTTCTTGTTTATGAACTGAAAAGTTTTATATCTATCATTTATAAGAACAATTGTTTAAAAGTATCATTTTGACATAAATGAAGTGTTCATTAGCAAAAGAAGTATTTTTATATGTTCTACTATGAAACAACTTCTATATTATAACTGAACAAAGCGAAGGCCATTTCAAACATTTAGATATTTAGCACGGTTGAAAAACAAAAGGCATAGGTTTCTTCAAGTACTTATCTTTGGGAATTAAAATTTGATCAAATAAGTCTTAATAGGATTAAGAAAATGGCTAAAAGTGGTCATCTAAATTAGTTAGAAGACAACCTTTTAACACTATATGTGTCTTGTTTTGAAGATAAGATGACCAAAAGATCTTTTATAATAAAAGGTCTTAGAGCCAAAGAACCCTTAGGGTTTGCACATTCAGACCTATATGGTTCGATGAATGTCAAAGTACTGTTACATTTACCTAACTTGATCATAAGTTTAAAACACTTAAAAAGTTCAAGGTATATGAAAACTTGTTAGGTAAAACAATTAAGACACTTCGATCATATCGAGGTGGAGAGTACATAAAATTTGAGATTTCCAGGACTATTTAATAGAACAGGGAATCTAGTCACAACTCTCTACACCTGGCGCCTTAGCAGAACGGTGTATCGGGAAGAAAAATAGAACCTTGTTAGACATGGTTCGGTTGAAAGATGAGTTATGCTCAATTGCCTAAATTGTTTTAGGAGTATATAGTAATGATTGTTATACTATTTTGAACATCATTCCATTAAAAGTGTTTATGACAAGTAAAGGATGTTTACATATTTCAGAATTTAGGAAAAACCAGCACATTTGTTGGTGTCAAACCCTAAGGAATTGGAACATCATTCAAAATAGTATGCCTATCCATAGGCTATCCAAAAATAGTATACTTGTTCAACCCATAAGAAAATTAAGTATTTGTATCGACAAATGTTACTTTAATTGACTAAGTATACATGAGAGATCATAAAATATTGTATCAAGTTTCCATAGTAGTTATAGAAAATCAACAAGAGTTTTTGATTAAGTTGACCATGAAACAAGATTTGTTAAGACTGGTAAGATGCATCTTTCTCAAAGAGTTGAGAGTGCCTCGATGTAGTAGAAGGGTTGTGTGACATCCTAGCCATAACATGGGTTTAGTAGAAACTCTAGTCACCAATAGTTGGTGATGGCGTCAAGAATCAAGAAGTTGAGGTTATAAGATGCATTCCCTATTTGTTAATTAATTAGAAGTATATCGTATACTGATGTGTTTACAGAGGTCCTCTCGGTTAAAGTGTTTGAGGGTCACCTAGTGAGTTTAGGATTATGTTTTGTATAATATAGGGCAACATGGAGAAAAACCCATAGGTATATGATACTCAGTAAAGGCAAACTATGGGTATGTGATGCCCTAGTTTGTTGTATTTCTCTCTAAAAACTCAAAAATTCAACATTATGTATACATATGTGATTTACAAGTGGAGTTTTAGTCCAAGTGAGAATTTGTTGGTTTTATGTTCTAAAACTCGTGGTTTGTAAATAATAAACTTATTCTGTTAATCAATATAGATGTTATTGAAGTGTAATTCAATAAAGTTGTTATTGAATGCATGAATTACTCATTTCATTTTACAAATAACCTAAATCTAATAAACTAAGATCCATGGCTATTACATGAGTACTTGAACTTTATGTGGAGACATAAGAATGGGTCGAGTTCGATTAAATAGCCAGAATGGTCTATAGTATATGGATAAAGTTGTGCCCTTATTTCGGAGACACTATCGAATGCAGCCCACTTTGTAGATGTTGCAATTGTTGTAAAGTGCTACAAATGAAGTGATTTTGATTCGTTCATGTGGAGACATGCGAGTGGGGGCGTCTTATGTAAAGAGTTTGTATGAGATCGGACCAAGAAGTAAGTTACTCTTACTTTATAACATTGTTTACTGTTTAAGACTGACTATTTTAAAGCGATGACCTAGATAACCTTAATCCTAAGCTAACTATGAACCCTAATTTATTTGAGATTATACTTAGATTTGCATGGGGATGTGGGTTGGCTCAACAACGTCGGCTCAATAAGCCTTCTATTTTAGGGGTAAGACTAGGGTTGGCAAAAATCCTTGCGGAGTCGGGTCCCCGCCTCGACCAGGGATGGAGGTCAAACCAGGGATTATAACTGGGTCCCTAGTTAGGGACGGGGAAGGTATCCCCACCTCGTCCTCGTCTCCAACCCCGTCCCTAGTTAATTCTTTTTAATATATATATATATATATTAAAAAAGGGGGAAATACCCCCTCAGGGATGGGGATGGAGATTCCCCCGCCCTGACCCCGTTGTCAACCCTAGGTAAGACCGGATAGATAGTTGGGGACATAGGTTGCAAGAAGAAATTCACTCCTATCCACTTTTAGAGATAGTAGAGAGGTTGTTCTCTTAAGTTTTGATTTTGAGTCTTGAACATGGGGCCCCATCCTCTCATTGACCAGAGAGGGACTCGTTTTAGTGATTGGATCACAAACCAATTATTCATTAGAGGTTCAACGAGACTTAAGGAACGAGATATAATGTCGGGGATAAAATAGCTTTTTGACCCAGTCGTTATTATGAATAACCTGTGAAAGGTTGACTTACCGATTATGATTATATCGAGTAGATACAAATATATTTACAGTGAGCGGAGCGCAACTACTAGGCTTTAGTGGAGACTCGGTAGTTAACGAATGTTGGTTAATTCGGGTTAACGAGTTTAACTAGTTAATCTCTTATTGTTGAAGCCCATGATCCATAAGTCCATTAGGTCCCCCTACTAGCTCACAAATAGATTAAATCTTAGAATAGCGTGATGAGAGAATTTGGAACGTTCAAATTCAAATTGAGGGATTCAGTAATTATATACGATATAATTACACATTTAATTAATGAATTAAACAAAATTCGAGAATTAGATAATATTTAGATTTGATTTAAATATTAATTACATGAATAGAGATTTATGATAGTGGACTTGGTGTTTTATTAATTTAATATTGGATATTAAATTATTTTAATTAGTTATTTAAATTAAGTTTATTTAAATTTAATTATTTGAATTAATTTTATTTAAATTTAGAAATTTAAATTTTTAGAAATTCAAATATTAAATTAAATTTTAGTTTTAATTTAAATTTTCTAAAAACTTAATTAAAGAAAATTGGATTTAAATTTAAAAATTTGAAAAACCCCCAATTTAGTGGGTTTTTCCCACTTTATACATTCAATTCCCACTCAAATTCAACTTGTTTTAGTGTCAAATGGAGAAGCAATCTGATTGCATGGAACTTTTTAACAAAATTCAGTTCAATTGGCTGAGAAATTCATTCATGCAATTCCATAAATTTGAGAGAGAAGGGTTCTCTGTAAGTATTGACATTTAATTTAAAGTTTCCTCAAAATTTCCTCAAATTTCAGCTCATTTTGGATTCCATTATTCAGTGCTAAAAATAGGTATCGTTAATTCTATCTAACCCAAAATAAATAAAATTTATAAAACACGCGCAACTACTAATACTAACATGTAGTAATAGTGGAAGCACGAAATCGATCCACAGAGAACCTCTATTAGTTGGCAAAATTGAACCTTGAATTTGAAAAGATAACAATTGGGGGGGTTTGTTTTTAAAGAAACTAACTAAAATCGAAGTAAGGCAAGAATTGATAGGAAAATTTTAGTAATGAGAAAAATGAGAGAGATTATGTAATAAATTTCAATGGAAAAATGAATCTTGGGGATTTTTGTAGATTTAGCAAATTCTATCATGGACTTAATAAAATTCATGCAATTAAGTTGTTCCATAGTTCATTAAGGGAGTATCCTAATACCCTAATTAGTCAATTAAACAATTAACTCTAATTTAGTTCTTACTTGCTTCCTAAAGACATTCTACAATTAGTCCCTAAATTGCATTAGACTCATGAATTTTTTTAACTATGAAAATTCTTGAAATTGAAAGACTGAAAATTCAAGATTGATTGTATGAATGTTCTGAATTAGTAGGTTTTTTCAAGAAAATAGGAAAAGAAGTCCAAGTTTCTATCAAGATTACAAATTCTTGCAACCTAGTAATAATTTTGTTATAGAACCATGTAACTTTGCATACAAAAATCAATTAAAATTGAGTTATCAATTCATTTTTAATCAATTGTATTCAAAATCTCAGCAAGAACATTCAAGAACAAGTAATTGCATGAAAAATCTCAAAGAAAAATCTCAAGAAAATGATAATCTACATAATTCCCCAAGAAAAAGACTTACGTACTCGTGGAGATGTAAATTTTTCAAGAAATCCATTGAGAATTACACAATTGGTACAAAGAATGAAGTAATTTTGAAAAAATCTCTCTAAAATTTACAAAGAATAGCTTTTTGTGTTAGTAGAAATCGAAATCTCTCTAAAAAAATGAAATTCTTCTCTCCTGTGAAGTTTGAAACTGAAGCTTTTTGTACTGACGAGGGTCATAGCGTTGCAACGCTATGAATTTGCAGGTCCAACACTGGTTTGTGCAGGCATGCGCATGCGCTTTTTTATTTTTTCGTCATTCTTTGGAGTGTTGCAACGCTGCGTAGAGCATTACGATGCTGCCCTATTTTGTAGCAAAATGATGCATTTTGTCCTTCAGCATCGAGCTAGCATTAAGCTGTGTTGTGGAGGGAGTGTTGCGACACTTCGAGCATTGCTGAAGTGTGTAAATTTGATTCTTTTGACGGGTAGTGTGGTAATTGGTAATTGCTCTTCTTTTGGTCCATTTTTTGCTTGATTTAGCTCCATGTTCGTTGTGATGTTCCAGTGTTGTCGAGATTTGATTTTACCTATAAAATATACATTTTAAGCAAAGAATTGAAGTAGATTTAAGGGAATTAACATAGAAAACATGTTCTTTTCAAAACCTAACATCCACCACTCAATCTAAGGTCATAGAGAATAGTAGAGAAGATCAAGTGTTTTAAAAGCTTTTTGGAGTCAAGAATCAAGTTGAATTCGAAGTTGAAGAAGAGTTCTTCAAAGATATATCATCAAACCCTATTTTCTGTTATGAACATGCTTGCTTAGGTGCTAAAATTGATGAATTAGAACGCTTAATGATTCTGTTTGCTTCCGCTTATTGCTTGCTAAACCCAACGCATTTCACGTCCTTTGAAGCTTTAAGTGCTGGATATCACTCTCAATATCTCAAAATAAACCTCAAACAACAAGCAAAGCTTTGAATGCAAGATTTGCTCGAGAACCCGCAAAAATAGATATTTAAACACATTAATCTTAACATGCAAGTGAGATTAAAAACATGAAATTAGTTCTTTTTTAAAAGCTAACAAAATTGTTTATTCATCTTCACCCAAATTGTAATGTTCCTTGGCGGTAGGTAATATAGCCAGTCTTTAGCATTGTCCTTCTGCGGAAAGAAAATGCTCTCATATTTATCTGCTCTTCTATTACTCCATGTAGACTCATTCCAACATAGACAATGTGGAATTTCTTTAAATGTTTATGTGGGTCTTCACATGCACGCCCATGAAAACTTGGCAGTAAATGGATTAAATCATTTTTCAACTCAAAAGTACCTATAATTTTATGTATAAAAGTTGTTGAATTGTGTATGGCGCTGTTAACTCTCTCAATGTGTGCTCAGGTTCCACCATTGTTGCCTTTTCCTCTTCCAATTCTTCCACTAGCCCTTACTCTGGTGTGTCTTCTACATGATTGGGTTAGTCTATGCTACTCATGCCCTCGCTTCTCTTCTTAGTCTCCTCTTTTCCCAATTTCTCAAGCTTTAATTTTTCCATATTTTTCAGTTGTTTTTTTAAATTTTTATTTAGAAGTTTATATTATGGTTTATTTGCAGGATGAGTATGAAAAAAAAAGGAGAAAGCTATCAATACAACAGAGAAGATAAATGAAGCTACCATTAATGTGTATGAACATGAAGAGGAAGTCAATGAGAATCCAATAAAAAAGCATAAGAACGTGAAAACATCCATAGTTGGGAACATTTTAAGCAGTTGAAAGGTGATTCTGATGACCCTTATGCTAGTGTAAATATCGTGGAGCTATTTATGTATGTTATTTAAAGCATAATGGTATTGGGACGATGATTAATGACTTAGATAATTATAAGAAATATGCTTACTAAAGGAAGAGAGCTCCATCTCAAAAGACTTTAGCTTTCAAACCTAAAGAAGGTGTTAGGGATGGTCTTTCACAATTTGTATGTGAATCATTTAATTTACAGAGTTCTTATGAAGCTTTGTGATAGCTCTGAAAAAGAGTTATAACTTCTAGCTTAATTTAGATTCTTTAATGGATTTTTAATGGTAATTATCCTATGTTGTAGGTATTGAACCTGAAGAGGTAGAACCGAGCAATTGAAGTCAAACATGGTTAATTTGAAGCAATTTGGAGGTGATTTGAACATATGGGCTTCAAAGGAGGAGAAATGACCAAAATGCCTCTGACCAGAGCATCGCAACACTTGCTCTATGCTCTAACACAACGCTAAAAGGAAGAACGCATGGATACATGTGGCATTGCAACACTACCCAAGAGCATTGCAATGCTACAACTTTTAACAGAATGTCACCAATGCGCACATAAGGCAACATCGCACCAAAGTTGCAACGCCACTCCAACGCTCGAGGGTTGCTGTCGGCAAGAGCGTTGCAACGCTCTTCTTAGCGTTGCAATGTTGTGCTTATTGTATAAAAGTATTCTTTCGGAATTAGGTAGGGGGAGGATGCAAAATCTGATGAAGCTCGATGAATGGCTACTAATTCTTTCCTCTTTTTTATATTTTTTGTATATGTAGGTTAGATTTTTATTTTCTCATTGTTTGGGTATAGCGTCCTATTAAAGAGACCGGGGGAATGTCCACAGGGATTTGAGGAACATAAAAGTCTATGTTGTTGGTGTAATTGTTTATAGAATAAGACGAATCATCACAAAACACCACCTCTACAAAATTTAGTTGATCGAGCTCTAGCTCATGACGTAAAACCAAACTCACAAAAAAGAGATAGAGCCATGACAAAATATGGGAAACGGACTTTCTTAAGAGAAGAGAGAGACCAATCCATGAGATAAAAGACTAAAGCAAAGAGTAAATGATAAGATCCTTTTTGGATTGTAAACGATGGATTAGATCTTCCTCTTCGATTTTGTTTATGGATTGCTCGAGGTAACTATTTTCTATCTAGTTTTTGGAGTTTTAATTCTTTGTTAATTTCTTGAGAATTTCGAGTTCTTAAATAAATTGCATGTTGAATTGTCTTCTTCAAATCCATTATAATTTCTAAAAGCATGATTTTGAGGTTGACTGTTCATGCATAATCGCGTATGGCTAATTGGTTTTTAGTTATGTCATGTTCTTACCTGAATGTCTAGCTAAAATCAATTAAGTAGCGTTAGTTAATTCTGCATTTGATGGCTATTCCTAGGATGCATGAATTGCTAGGTTTGAAGATAAAATTGGCTAATTGAACATGGATTTCCTGACAATTAATCGACATAATTGAATCCTAAATTGTATTGCATGTGCTTTTAGTTCTATATGATCGTTATCAAATCCAATAGAATTTATAAACATATAGATTAGTTGGGGTATGACCTTTCCGACCTTAATTGAACTTGCTAGTTGTCCGTCTTTGTAGAGGCTAGTTAGATTGCATCGAGCGAGTAATTGTGCATACATGAATCAGTTGCATGTTTAAGCTTCAGAAATCGAGGATATGAATTGCATTGAATGGATCTATAAACTAGATAGATCAATCCTAGTTTACATTTATCCCTTACATTTTAACTCCTTGCATGTTTTCATTTTATACAAATCCAAACCCCCGTTTTTACTGCTTTTCATAATTAAATTTAGCTTAAGAGAATATTAAATCCTAGCCTCCTTGTGCTTCGACCCCGTACTTGCCACTTATGCTACTTGTTAGTATAAGAAGTAAGTTTAGGGTGATATAAAAATATTTTTGTTTTGGTTTGGAGTCAAATCAACGACATTGATTTTTGAATTCAAATAAAATGGTGCTGTTGTCGAGAAGGCAAGCAAATTAATCTCTTTTAGTTGAATTTGACTTGTAAACTTTAAAAACCCAAAAATATTTTTCTTTTCTTGTGTCCACTTTTTCTTTTTCTCGTGGTGGATGATATGAATATCTACTATGCGCTTCGTGTGAAGCAAGCGGCTCAATGTAGAGAACAAGAGGTAAGAGAATTTAATGAGCTTAGAAATCAAATATCTAAACTAAGATCTCTTGTTCAAGTTTTGGCTACTAGGAAATTGCAAAAGCTTGAGACATGTCAAATATGTTCATTTCAAGGTCATCCATTCGAAGCATGTCCTTAGCTTTCCCGTGGTCCTGACCATGATTATTGTTCCCTTTAGGAGATTCTTAGCCCATGCTTGACGTCGATGTGTACTTATTCTGCCAATTTAGGTATGTCATTAGAAGATTTGGTTAGAGAACTTTCTAACAGCTTTGGTGAGTTTGTGCAGGAATCCTTCTTTAGGCAACAAGAATTCTCGAAGTTTCCAGCAGGATAGCTTCCTTTCCGGATTAGAAGCTCGAGCTGAGTTTCAGAGTATGAGTGACCTCATTGCTCAAATCACTAAATCAGTTGGAAGACTTGAGGAGTCCTTGTTGCAATCTTCTAAGACTACCAAGGTAAGCAGTGAAGTCGATCATCACGTTAAGCAGCTGGTTCCTCATAACACTGGTCAAGGTTACTTTGGGTTTTATAATGCGTGAACTTATTGATCGTTCTTCTCAGTGTGTATAGGATTCTATTGAGTCTCACCTAGAGACTCAAGCCCCCATACTGGTTGAGGTAGGTATTGTTCCCCAGCTTGCAAATTCCATACAAACATCGGAGAACAGTTTAGAGCTCCCCATTGTTCATACCACTGAGATTGAGTTCGTGGAGAAATTCTACCCTTTTAGTGATGAAGAAGATGTTTATCCCATGCCATGTCAGAAACAAGTTAGTAAGGTTAAGTTTAAGCCTGTACTCCACTTCGAGGAGTCTCAGGTAAAAGAGTTAGAGGCTTCCAAGCCTCGATCTGTTCTTTCTCCTGACATTTCTTACATTTTTTAATATTACCCATCTTTTCCTTGTGAGTTAGTTGATTCGAGTCATATTCTGTTGAGTCTTTTCTTTATTTTGACTCTTTAGGGTCATTTGAGTCTTTTGGTTTTTTCTTTTTGCATTTTTTTGCCTAAAATTAAAAATACCAAATTCGACCTATCTGGTTTCTTCAAAAGACGAAGAGCCTTATAGCCTTACCAGATTATATTGACTCATCTAAGAAGGGACCGGAGAAATACGAGAATTTTTTTCTACCTTGACAGGGGACAGGTCACGTCGAGAAACTGACGTTAAAAATTTGCCCTTCCTAGATGGAGCTAGGTGAAAAAAAAATTACTACTTTCTTTATTTTCTTTCTAGATTAGCTTTCTTTTTTATTTTGTTTTGTAGGTTCCTCTCTTTGGTCCTTAAAAGAGGAAACAAACATCTTTTGAGAGGCGAGCCTTCCTACCATACCTCAAAGACCGTGCACAAAAACACCTACAGGGGAGGTTTTCTATTCCCTTGTCTTTATTTTCATTAGGTTTAGATTAGAGATATATTGGGGACAATTTATCATTTTAAGTTGGGGGTAGTGGTTAGATATGCATGTTTGGTAAGTCCTTGAGCACCTGAGCTCGGACTTTGTGGTCAAGCTTCAGTTGTTTAGGATTTACAAAATGTATGCATGATTTTGGACCAAATTAAAAAAATTTCTTTGATTCCCTTGCATATTTTGAGCACATAGCTGTCTTATTTGTGGTATTGAATGCTTAAGATTGGGTTATTTGGTCCATATGTTTGTTTTCCCTTGAAAGGCCTAAGTGATATTTGTTAAGTAACTGAAGTTCAACATAGTAATGCATGCTTAGGTTTTTGCCAACTCTTGTTTTGTAAAGTAAAAGCTTGTTGTATGCTAAATAAAGTCAAGCATGTTGTAGAGAAAAAGTAAGTTTGTATGATATTTTTGAAGAGGATTACTCCTCTTTCTTAGGGGTGTGATTAACCTAGAGCGATTATGACACCCGTAGTTTCCCTTTGAGCTCAAGTGCCCTTGAAGAATGAGTAAGTTTCGACATCTTTAAATGATACGTTGCTCATAGTTGGATGTCTTTCACGTAGCCCGTTTAGGCAAGCCAAACAAAGGTAGCGTAGTCTGGATAAGCGTTCCCCTTTTGTGTAAAAAAAGGAAAAAAAGTATAATAAAAGTTTGCTTCCCTTAAGTTTTACATTGCCACTTTGGGTCTAGGAAGCTTAATACTTGATCCTTCAAGCCAGAGTGGAGGAAAATGAGTTAAAGGTTGTATAAAACCTTCTCGAGCCAGTAAAGACCTAGATAGAATTGATTAAGCGCGCACACACACACACGTAGGGGATAGAGAATTAGTTTTAAAATTCTTGATTTAGTTCATGTGTTTGAATAACACTATCTTTGTGAAGAGTTTGTTATCTTTAGGCTTAAGGTTAGAGTCATTCATTTGCATCACATGTTTCATGTCTATATTTCGTTTTACCTTGCTCGGGATGAGCAAGAATTAAGTTGGGGTGTTTGATAGCTCTCAATAAGAGCTATAATTCCTAACTTAATTTAGGATCGTTAATGGGTTTTTAATGTTAATTATCTTATTTTGTAGGTATTGAATGTCGAAGAGGTTGAACCGAGCAATTGGAGTCAAACGGGGTTAATTTGAAGCAATTTTGAGGTGATTTGAGCATCCGGGCTTCAAAGGACAAGAAATGACAAAAATTTCCCAGACTAGAGCATCGCAATGCTCACTCAATGCTCTAACACAATGCTAAAAAGTAGAACGTATGGATGCAGGGTAGCGTTGCAATGGTACCTAAGAGCATTGCAACGCTACAACTTTTAATGGAATGTCATCAATGCGGCACACAAGGCAGGGGAGCATTGCACACATATTAAACCTTATTGTATATGATGCTTTTGAGGAGCATAATGAGAGGATTAATAGTATTCGAAATATTGTTAAATATTTGAGATCTTTCCCTGCACGTAGGATAAATTTAAAAAGTGTTCTAAAAATGAAAGAATATCCTACAATAATATCGTATGTCTTGACGTTCTCACTAGATAGAACTCTACGTATGATGCTTAAGGCAGCTATTAAGTTTGCAAGAGCATTTGACAGATTAGAGGATGATGAAGATGCTTATAAGAATGATTCATCACTCATTAAAGATGATTGGGTAAATGCTAGGATGTTGATAATGTTTTTTAAAGTGTTTTACACTGTCACATTGAAAGTTTTTAGATCTTTGTTTATAACTTCAAATGTCACCAATGCGCACATGCAAGGCAGGGGACTATTGCACACATATTAAACCTTGTTGTATATGATGCTTTTGAGGAGCATAATGAGAGCATTAGTAGAATTCGAAATGTTGTTAAATATTTGAGATCTTTCCCTACACGTAGGATAAATTTAAAAAGTGTTCTGAAAATGAAAGAATATCCTACAACAATATTGTATGTCTTGACGATCTCACTAGATAGAACTCTATGTATATGATGCTCAAGGCAGCTATTAAGTTTGCAAGAGCATTTGACAGATTAGAGGATGATGAAGGTGCTTATAAGAATGATTCGTCACTCATTAAAGATGATTGGGTAAATGCTAGGATGTTGATAATATTTTTAAAGTATTTTACACTGTCACATTGAAAGTTCTTGGATCTTTGTTTACAACTTCAAATTTGGTTTCTCACGAGATATATAAAATTCAAAATTGCATACAAGTGAATGCTAATAGTGAAACTAAAATACTTTTTACTATGGCTAATAATATGAAGGTAAAATTTGACAAGTATCTGTGTAATGATGAGAGGAAGAACAATATACTCTTATGCATTGTTGTGGAGTTAGATCCTTGTTATAAGATGAAGTGCCTAACTTATTGTTGGAATGACCTTTTTGGGCTAGACATTACCAAGACCAAGCTAAGAATAGTCGAAAATATTATGAGGCATCTTTTTCACGGATACAACAATGGACAAACTAGTGGTAGTTGTGCTAGTTGTAGTGCTATTTGTAGTGCTAGTGTTGCTGTTAATACGGGTGCTAGTTGTAATGTTGGTGCTAGTTCATGTGAATCCACTAGTGATCCTCATATTCGTGGTTGTAATTTTCCAACTCTTTTGGATACCATTATGGATGTGGATTTGGAGATAAAGTGAAAGTGGGAGTGGAAAAGAATTATGGCTACATATATGTGTTGGGTTTTATTTCCTAAAAACTCGTGGTTTGTAAACAATTAAATTTATTTTATTATCAATAAAGTTGTTATTAAGGTTTATTCAATAAAGTTGTTATTGAATATATGAATTGCTTATTTTGTTTTGGAAAGAACCTAAAACCAAGCTCAATAGTAGATTTGGAAATTTGAAGCTTCTACCAAGCAGCGTTGCAATGCTGCCGTTAGAGCATTGCAACACTTTATTCAAATAACCCAGCAAAAAGGAGAAACACCTAGAAGTGTTGCAAGGCTGTGCTTCTTTCAGCCCAGAACACACACGCACGAACAGGCCTGCAGTTCAATTGGACCGATTCAGTCAGTTCGGGTCAAGGAGGTTTGGTTCAGCTAGTTTTAGACCAGTTCAACCCATTTTGGAGCCTTGGAAGTCCAGTTCAAGTCCGATTCGGGTCAGTTGGTGTGATCCATAGGCTTTTTTAGGCTGTTTTTAATTATTATTGTAATATTTTAGTCTGTTTGTTTGTTAAAATGCCAAAAATTGGTCCATATTGGTGTGTTTAATTATTTGTGCATTATAAATGTATGTTATAATTAAATAAATCTTGTATGTGCATATTGTATGCCTTGTACATTTAAAATCCAAGCATAGGACGCATGCGACATGCATTGAAAGTATGTTATAAATGGTTATAATATATAGTTTGCATGTATTAGGGTTTCGTGTTTTAATAAAAAGTGTTATATTAAATTATGAAATGCTTGATGTATGTTATGGATGAAAAGCATGTCTATAGTTCTATAATTTGTTATAAAAGTGGATTAGACATTTAAAATCCATAACAAAGATAAGATGCATGCTCACCTAGGGTTAACAAATAACAACTTGTTTTAAATAGTTAAAATAGGTGGTTATCTTGTAAAACTTTAGTTACAAATTCACTCGGGCTAAAATCTTGTCTAAGGTTGAAGGTACTTAAGATGACGGTTTAAAAAACACCTGCTACCTGGGGATTTTAGATGATTCTTGAGCGTTGTTAACCTAGTTTTATGAGCATGCATGAGTGGTGTGAGGTAATAAAATGGTTTATCACTTAGACATCGTAGGTTAAATCCAAATATAAACGTTATACTTAGATAAACACCTAGACTTAGGTTGTTTATTAGTCGGAATATACCTAAGTAAATATTTACCCAAAATAAATAGAACACTTCACTAGGAGATTAATAATATATACGATATGTTATTCTTAGCTCTCATGTCCCTAAGAGTTCACACCGTGAGATTCATGCTCGGCTTCGTGTCACCCTGAAAGTGACCTCCATTTGGAAAGTGTTTACATGGGTCAATAACAAGGTGAAAAGGGGAAGTAGTTCATAGTAAGTGGGTGAAGGTTGTGTGTGAACATATCCTGTGATCTCTTCTATTAGTTTGGACCGTGAGATTTCTATATTGCGCCTGCTTGTCATTTTTAGCAACATAAACTAGTCGTTTTTCCCAGAGGGTTGTAACATGGGATTCAAAACAAATCAAATTCCAGAAATGGATAGGATTTCTTAGGTTCATTCCCAACCTTGAGTCTCTAATTCGGAAGCATCGTTAGGGCCGATCTCTGAGGTCTGAAAATGGAGGGTTACACTTACAAGAGTTACTAAGTGTTAGAAAGCTTTTGACCAAAAACGGTAACTAAATGATTATAGGAATAAGAGTGATTTTAGAATTAGTATTTAGTCAAGAATGTCTTGCTTCAATGAAGGAGTATTTGACTGCCCCTTAGTAGCATCTATTATGACATACTAAAGTATTGTTGTAAATAAATAATGAAATTTGGGTACATTATTACTTTTGCTAAAATTTAATTGGATTTAAAAGCAATTTACTTATTAGAATTTGTTTATCTTTCAACATGTCAAAATCTTCTAAATTACTCGCTTTTTGATAAATTTAACGGTATTAATTTTTCAACATGGAAATAAAATATAAATGCGATACTAGCAGATGATGATTTAAAGTTTGTTTTAACAAAGGAATTTCCTCCATCTCCCATGTAATCTGCAAACCAAAGAGTTTGGAATGCATATGACAAATGGATTAAGGAAAATGAAAAGGCTCAAATCCATATCTTAGTAAATATATCCGATATACTAGCTAAGAAATTCGAGAACATGGTTTCTGCTAAAAAATTCATGGATTCGTTACGGACATTGTTTGGACAATTTTTCAAGAACGATATTCTCGAAGAAGTTTATTACCATAACATAAAAGATAGAACCTCTGTTAATGAACAAGTTCTAGATACGTTAGAAGTAATAAACACGAATGTCATACATGAGAAAATTAAGAAAGCACAACAAAGTAAATATGATTTGTTTGTCATTGAGATGTGTTTAGTGAAAAATGATAAATTGGATATTAGATTCAGGTACCGCTAATCATATTTGCGCTTTTGCTCAGGAAACTAGTTCCTGGAGACAGATTGCAGAAGTCGAAATAATCTTTAAGGTAGAGACTGGGAAGGTTGTCTCAGCTAAAGCAGTGGGAGATATAAAGTTATTTATTGAAGATAGATTCATTTTACTTGAAAATGTTTATTACATTCATGCCATGAGGAGGAATTTAATATCTATCTCATGTTTGCTAGAACAAAAGTATAAAGTCTCTTTTGAAGATAATGAAGTGTTCATTATTTCAAAAGGTATTAAAATATGTTCTGCAAAACTGGAAAATAACTTATATGTTTTAAAACCAACTGAGGTAAAAGTTGTTTTGAATATAGAGATGTTTAAAACAGCTGAAACTCAAAATAAGAAATGAAAAATTTCTCCTAATGCTTATCTTTGGGACTTAAGATTTGGTCACATTAATCTCAATAGAATTGGGAGATTGGTTAAGAATGAACTCCTAAACCAGTTAGAAAACAACTCTCTACCACCTTGTGAGTCTTGTCTTGAGGGTAAAATGACCAAAATATCTTTTGCAGGAAAAGGTCTTATAGCCAAAGAACCTTTAGAGTTCGTACGTTCAGACCTCTGTGGTCTGATGAATGTCAAAGTACGAGAAGGATATGAATATTTCATCAACTTTATTGATGATTATTCTAGATATGACTATATTTACCTATGCATCATAAGTCCGAAACCCTTGAAAAGTTCAAGGAATATAAAGCAGAGGTTGAGCACCAATTAGGTAAAAATATTAAAACACTTCGATCAGATTGAGGTGGCGAGTATATGGACCTAAAATTCCAGGATTATTTGATAGAACACAGAATTCAATCTCAACTCATACCACCTAAAATACCTCAATATAATGGTGTAGTGGAAGGGAGAAATAGAATCCTATTGGATATGGTTCGTTCAATGATGAGTTATGCTCAGTTGCCTAATTCATTTTGGGGACATGCAGTAGAGATTGTTGTATATATTTTGAACATGGTTCCCTCGAAAAGTGTTTTAGAAACACCTTAAGAGTTATGACGAGGGTGTAAAGGTAGTTTACGCACTTCAAGATTTGGGAATGTCCAACACATGTACTTGTACAGAACTGAAAGAAACTAGAACACCATTAAAAAATATGCCTATTTGTAGGCCACCCCAAAGAGACAAAAGATGGTCTATTTTATGATCTTCAAGATGACAAAGTATTTGTATCGATAAATGCAATATTCTTAGAGGAAGACCACATAAAAAATCATCAACCTCGCAGTAAGCTAGTATTAAATGAAATATCCACAGAAGCTACAAACAAATCAACAAAGGTTGTTGATCAAGTGGTTCCTTCAACAAGAGTTGTTGATGAAACTGGTTTTCACACCGTTTTCAACAGTTGAGAGGCCTCGACATAGTGGGAGGGTTATTCAACAACCTGACCGTTACATGGGTTTGAAAGAAACTCAAGTCATCATACTTGATGATGGCTTAGAGGATCCATTAACCTTTAAACAAGCAATGGAATATATGTATAGAGACTAATGGATAAAAGCCATGAACCTCGAAATGGAGTCCATGTACTTCAATTCAGTCTAAAAACTTATAGATCAACCAGAAGAGGTAAAACCTATTGGTTGCAAATGGATCTATAAGAGAAAACAAGACCAAGCCAGTAAAGTACAAACCTACAAGGCTAAACTCATGACAAAAGGGTTTACCCAAGGAGAGGGGGTGGACTATGAAGAAACCTTCTCTTCAATTGCCATGATCAAGTCCATTAGAATACTCTTATCCATTGTTGCTTTTTATGATTATGAAATATGGTAAATGGATGCCAAGACAATATTTCTGAATGACTATCTTGAAAAGAGTATCTATATGTCTCAACCAGAGGGGTTTATAGAATAGGATCAAGAGCAAAAGATTTGCAAGCTTAAAAGATCCGTTTATGGGTTGAAACAAGCATCTCGATCCTGAAATATGAGATTTGACACTACAGTCAAATCTTGTGGCTTTGAACAGAACGTTAACGAATCTAGTGTTTCCAAGAAGATTGTCAACATGACTGTAGCTTTTCTAGTTTTATATGTTAATGATATTCTACTTATTGGAAATAAAGTAGAATTCCTAGCTGACGTTAAGAGATGGTTAGTTTTGCTATTCGAAATGAAAGATTTGGGAGATGAATCCATATAGTTTGAAATCACAAGAACAGAACACTAGCATTATCTTAGGCATCTTATATAGACAAGATGTTATTTAGATATAAAATACAAAATTCCAAGAGAGGTATGTTACCTTTAAGGCATGGAATTCATTTATCTAAGGAACAATGTCCTAAGACACCTCAAGAGGTTGAGGTTATGAAACGAATTCCCTATGCATTAGCAGTTGGAAGTTTGATGTATGTCATATTGTGTATACGCCCAGACATATGCTATGTAGTTGGAATAGTCAGCAGATATCAGTCCAATCCTGGATATGATCATTGGACTATTGTTAAGAACATTCTCAAGTATCTTCAGAGAATGGGAGACTATATGCTCGTGTATGGTGCTAAGGATTTGATCTTTATTGGATACATTGATTCTAATTTTCAAAACGATGTGGATTCTAGGAAATCAACTTCGGGATCAGTATTCACTCTAAATGGAGGAGCTATAATATGGAGGAACATAAAGCAAAGCTGTATTGCTGACTCTACTATGGAAGCGGAGTATATAGCTGCATGTAAAGTAGCCAAGAAAGCAGTATGGCTTAGAAAGTTCTTGTCCGATTTAGAAGTAGTTCCAAATATACATCTGTCAATCACATTCTATTGTGATAACAATGGAACACTTGCAAATTCCAAAGAACCGAGAAGCCATAAGCGTGGGAAACACATCGAGTGCAAGTACCATCTCATCAGGGAGATCGTACATCGATGAGACATGATCGTCATGTAGATAGCCTCAGAAGACAATTTAGCTGGTTCATTTACAAAGGTCCTCACGACCACCTAATCAGACTAGGACTAGAGACAGATAAATCTGGAGAACTAATGGGTATCCGATGCCCTAGTTTATTGTATCTATTCTCTCATACTCGACATTGTATATATTTGTATATATTTGTATATATGTAAACCCAATGAAGTTTTAGTCCAAGTGGGATTTGTTGGGTTTTATATCCTAAAACTTGTGGTTTGTAAACAATTAAACCTATTTTGTTATCAATAAAGTTGTTATTGAGGTTTATTCAACAAAGTTGTTATTGAATGCATAAATTGCTCATTTAATTTTAGAAAGAACCTAAATCCAAAAAACTAAGATCCATGGCTATTACATGAGTACTTGAACTTTATGTGAAGACATAAGAGTGGATCAAGTTCGAGTAGATGGCCAAAATGATATACAGATAAGACTGGGTACCTTATTCTGGAAATACTATCAGATGCGGCCCACTTTATATTTAGTACAAATGATGTGATCCTGAATTGTTCATGTGGAGACATACAAGTGAAGGCGTTCTGTGCAAAGAGTTTGTATAAGACTGGGCCAATAAATATGTCACTCTTACTTTATAATGTTATTTGTTGTATAAGACTGGCAATTTCAAAGCGAAGACCTAGGTAACTTAACCTTAATCCTGAGTTAACTATAAACTCCTGTTTATTCTAAATTATCCTTAGTTTTTCATGGGCGGTAGTTGGCTCAACATCGTCGGCTCAATAAATTCCCCATTTTAGGGGTAAAATTGGGTAGATAGTTGGGGACATAGGGTACAAGATAGAATTCACTCCTACCCGCTTTTAGGGATAGTAGAGAGGTTGTTCCCTTAAGTGCTGACTCTGGGTCTTGAACAAGGGGCTCACCCTCTCATTGGCTCGAGATAGACTCGGTTTGATGATAGGATCACAAACCAATTATTCATTAGAGGGTCAGTGAAACTTAAGGAGTAAGATATAATCTTAGGGGTAAAACAGCTTTTGACCCAACCGTTATTACGAATAACCTGTAAAGGGTTGACTTACTGATTATGGTTATATCGAATAGACAGAAATATATCTACAGTGAGGGGAATGCAACTATTGGGCTTTAGTGAAGTGACCCGGTAGTTAACAAATATTGATTAATTCGGTTTAAAGAGTCTAGCCAATTAATCTTAGATCGTTGGAGCTCATGATTTGTAGGTCCATTAGGCCCCCTATTAGCTCACAAATATATTAGACCTTAGAATAAAGTGATGAGAAAATTTGAAATGCTCAAATTCGAATTAAGGGAATTATTAATTATATGTGATATAATTAGACGTTTAATTATCGAATTAAACGAAATTAGAGAATTGAAAAATACTTAAATGTGATTTAAATATTAATTATATAAATGGGGATTCATGTATTAGGAATTGGTGGTTTAATACTTTGATATTTGATATCAATTTTTGATTAAATGGTTTTATTAATTATTAGGAATTAATTTTATTAAAAATTAATTATTGGAACTAATTTTGGTTAAAATAATTTTATAAAATTTTCCAATTTTTTTTTTTAAATTGGATTTTAAATTGATTTTAGTAAAGAATCCATTAATCTGAAATTAAAATTTCAAATTTGAAAATTGATTTTAAATCAATTTAAAATGAAAAAAAAAAAAAACATATTTAGTGGGTTTTTTTTTTTTTTTTTTTTATTGAACACCTCTTATTCCACCTCAAAATACCACTTACAATTTTGATTGCTTTGCGGCAATTCCTTATGCAATATGATTGCATGTAGGGAAGTATTAAAATAGATGAAGTTTGGAGAATGGAGTGTGGTTGCATGCTGGAATTATGAAGAATAAAGGTTCCTTTTCAATGCTACACAAAAACTGAAATCCTCCATTATTCTCTTAAAAATTCTAACTCATTTTGGATCCTACAATCCAATAGCTTTAGAGGATAGTAAGAAAAATCAAGTGGTAGTCTACAAGCCACTGAAGAGAAAATTCGAGCAAGGAGTTATTGAATTGTGGAGGATTCTTCAAAGGTATGAATTCTAAAAGCCCTATTTCTTCAATACGTACATGCTTACTTGATTGCTAAAATTGATGAAATTAGAGTGTTTAAGATCTAAATTGCTTCCGCTTGTTGATTGTCAACACCAACAATATGAGTTTCGAACTGTTGAGACTACAACTTTTGGTGGAGAGTTAAAGATTGATGTATACTTGTTGGAATTCCTTGAGGAGTGTGCTAATAGTAGTTTTGATATTCTTTATTGCTGGAAGCAGATTGAGCATCAATTTGTGATTCTTAGACATATTGTTAGAGACATTTTGGCTATTACAATATTTATTATAGTGTCTGAGTCAGTTTTTAGTACTAGAGGACGTGTGGTAAATTCAAATCATTGCTCATTGGCTCCAAGAATGGTGACGGCTCTTATATGTACTCATAATTGGTTAAATTCAAACGCAATCAATCTTGACCTTCAAAATGAAGACTTGGAACAAGATTTAGAATTTGAAGAAGGTATTCAATTTATTTTTTATTTCTTCTTTTCAAATTATGATTTTATTAAATTCTAATTTTATAAGATTTTGAGCTATCTCATGGATGGAGAAAACGACGTCGAAAATATGGGATAGGAAAATTTTGTATTATGTTTAAACCTAGATGAATTATGTTTATTTGTTTTGGAACTTTCAAATCTATATGGATTATGTTATCAAGACATTAATTAGATAGTGAACACTACTTATTAATTATGAATTATTTTGGAGCTTTGCTTTGGAACTCTCTATTAATTATTAATTATGTTGGGATTTTATAATTTGTATGACTAGTTTAGTTCAAGTATTATTCCATGGATACTTGTTTGAATATTTGATTAAACTAACTAAAATAAGGGGAAAGAAGGAATTAAAACAAAAGTGGAGTAGCAAGTATATTGAGTAACCGAGTCAGTCAATTTTATGTGCTATTAATTAATTTTGCCAACTAACTATGTGCTATTAATTAATTTTGCCAACTAACTTTAAAATTGAATTTAAGACTCCCAAATTATGAAATAATATTAAAAAATCACACAAATCGCAAAACTGTTGAATCTAAAAGTAGCTGGTCGGTTTGCGCTGAAATTGACTGCCCCGCTAGATTGACGGGTGTTCAGTTTAGTCTTAGGGTGTAGGAAGCTCGATATCATTTTTTTAAAAACCAATATGGTTGATTTTGGGGTCGATTTTCATGGAAAACTAATCCATCTGACCGATTCTCACCATTATTTTTAAATATACCAAATCACATGATCTGATTCATCCCAAGATGGGTGATATTCTTATATTATGATTATAGATTACTTGGGACACACACCATATATTTTCGTTAACTTTACAATGGTTACCCTTTCTCTCTCAATTGGTTTTTTTTTTTAATTATTTATCATTATTTGACCTCTCCCTTAAGGTTGGCAATGGGGTCAGGGTGAGACGAGGGTGGGTTCCCCATTCCCGTTCCCGTTGGAGGATTTTTCCCCATCCCTGCCTCCATCGGGGAAACGGGTCCCCCGTTTTCCCTTTCGATTCCTCATGGGGACTTTTCTTTTCTTTTTCTTTTTTTTTTTCTTTCTATTTTTTCCCTAAAATTCTCTTTGGTTTAGGTTTGGACACTTTAATTAGGCTTAAATTGGGCTAAATTAAAAACTAGGCTAAATGCAAAAAGTTAAATACCTAATATACACACACACACACACACATATATATCTGTCTCTTATACACATCTAGATGTGTAAATCTAATTGAGGCAGGGATACCTCCCATCCCCGCCCTGTCTCCGATCAAATCGGGGATTCCCCGTCCCGATCGGGGTGGGACCCCATGGGGACCCGATCTCGCGGAGAATTTTGCCAACCCTACTCTCCCTCTTGCTTCTCCTTCCATTCTCACACTTCCCCTCTCCCTTTCTCGCTTTCACTCTTCCCCTCTTTCGTACCAATTTTTTCAACCAAACTCACTCTCTCTTTACTCTCTCTTTTCAAGAAAACTAGGAACACACAACTCTCTCTCAATTTGAGTACCAAAAAAACCAAGATTTTTCAAACTCTATATGAATTTTTCTCTTCATCCTGACATTTTCCATGAATCCACCATTTTCTTCCTTTTCAATCCTTACACTAAACTACTCCTTCTTCTATCTTTTTTGAAGAGATTAAGTTCCAGTGGAAGCGTTTGATCGCCTTTTATGTTTTGATTTTTGTTTAGATAAAAGAAAATACATAAAAAATGAACTAAATTATAGACATCATCATGTGTGAATTATTTAGGCTAAGCATGAATTAAAAGTAAAGAAAAATTACCTTTGAAGACTCTCTTCCATCAATTTTCAGTAGTACTTTCCTATTCGAATCTCCTCCAAAAAAGTCTTCTCCTTGACTATGACTCTGGGCAAGAATCCATTAGTGTGTTCTTTTGAAAGGGTTACGGAATTGAGAGGAAGAATTTGAAGATGCAAATAACAATTCTCTTATCTTTTTCTTGTGGTGCAGAGTAAAAGGAGAAATATATATATATATATACTTCAACACTCCTACACAGAGCAAAAGCTTCTGTATTTAACTAAGAAGGAAAGAGATAACTTCCCATTACCCCACTCCCTTGGTGGGAGTTAATTATTTTCATTAATTAATCAATTGATTAAATAAGTTAATTAATTAATTATTTAAATCAAATTAAATATCTTATATTTACATATTTATTTTATTAAATATATCATATTTAATTAAATAAATATTTGAATCATATTCAAATGCATATTTATTTTTTAACATATAGTTTTAAAATGAATCTCATTCATACTAATTTTTAGTTTATAATCTTAATATAAATCTCATTCATATTAATTTATGATTTGAATAATATATATATATATAACCTCCCATATTATATAGTTTAAATTTGAATCCTATTCATTATTAGCTTAATAATGTATCTATATAAATTCCATATCATATACAATTAATATATGTTTTCCTAAACTAATTTGAACACTTCAAATTATTCTTTCAAAGCTCTAGTTATTGTTAATTCGTTGTGGATAGCAAGGGGACATAATGGACCTACATATTATAAGCTCTAATGATCCGAGATATTACTTAAACTCTTTAATTAATTAACTAACATTCATTAACTATATGGTAAACCACTATAGATCTATAATTGCACTCTTGTGCACTATAGGACATATGTGCGTCCCTGGATATAATCGTTACACGTAAGTCAATCCTTCCTGAGTCGTTTGTAATTACAACTGGATCAAATGTCTGTTTTACCCTTGTAATTACCCCTATATCCTTAAGTACCACTGATCCTCTAATGAACAATTTGTTTGTGGTCCAATCATAAACCAAGTTCTTCTCGAGCCAATGAGAGGGTGCATCCCCATTGTTCAAGTTCTAGAGTCAGCATTTAAGAGAATTACTCATCTACTTACTTTATATGGGAATGAGTGAATTCCATATTGTGAAATTACGTTCCTAGCTCTTTATTCGGTCAAGTCCCCAAAATGATAGGCATATTTGAGTCGACGACTTAGGCCACTTTCACCCATGCAAATCAAATTAAGGATGAGCCCTCACATACAAGAGTTTATAATTCACTTAGGATTAAGATTGAGTTACTTATAATCATTTTATAAAATATTAATCTCTTCAATTAACGAATTTATAAAGAGAGATTAATTATTTTGTAGTCTAGTCTTTGTTTGTAACATCTATAAAGTGAGCCGTATTCATAGTGTTACTAGGATAAGACACTGAACCTTATCCATATACTATAGACCCTTTAGGTTATTACTTAAACATAATCTATTATGTGTCAACTATATACTGTTCAAGCCTCATATAAATAACCTTGGATTTTTCTCTATTGGATAGAGTTATACAACTCTAAAATACAAAATAAAATAACAAATTATTTTAAAAATAATCAATAAATAGTTTATTTCTTTAAAACTATGCATTTAGGGCATAAAACCTGACATCTTTACCATCCAAATTCCACATCAACACTAACTACTAATTTAATTTTTGGATCACATCACAAGAATGAGGTTATGGTCATGCACGATTTGAACACCATTAACAAACCCATAAAAAACCATGAAGTTTGGGCTTCCAATCTTAAGTACGAGTTCTAGTTGATTTGCAATTTCATCAATCAATTCTTCTCTCGCTCTCCATCTTGCTCCACTCATGTTTGATCTCGCTCTTGTTCGCTCTAACTTTTGTTTGTAGCCAAAACCAGACACGTTTACAAATGATACTTTTTTTTTAAACCATACGTATACTTCTCGATATAATTTAAGAATGCAAAATGAGATTGTTGTTATTTTTTAAACAAAAAATAATATATGTTAGAAATGTTCATATCAATATAATTCTGAGAATAAATCTACAACCAAATTAAAATTTTAATTAGATTAGCAAAATTTAAAATAATTACTATTTTCTTAAATTATACAGTTTTACTCGTTTAGATATTAAATTTTGTTAAATAAAAGTTCTATTACCAAATAAAATAAAAAACAAATAAGTATAAAGAATTAAACACCACCAATAAACCATTCAACTCATTTCATCACACTCAGTAACGCGTAAACACACACTAATTCATTATATAAATTGTGAATTAATATCATTATAGAATACAATTTCCTATAAATGGTTAAAATTGATATAAGTCAACCGCTATATGACATAATATTTGTACGATTAACCTCAAAGTTATTGTAAAAAAAAAAATTGATACTTTGTAAAATGAATCAAAATATTTATAAATATAATAAAATATTATTATTAATAGTGATAAACACTAATAAATGTCGATAGAAAGTGACATTTTTCCAATATTTATAAGTTTTTTTTTAGTAGTTTTATCCTTCTAAACAAATTTTCGAAAACATACCTATAAACTTTAGTACTTTTGTTTCTCTAAAATTGTCCACACAACGAAGAGAAAATTAAGGTTTGAGGAGGGTATAATGGTCAATTTGGTATAGTCGGAAACCCTAGAATCTGATTGACAATATATAAAATCCTTCTCTACTCACTACCCAACGATCTCCTCTGGTTTTCTCCTGCCTTTGCTGCCGCCGGGAATTCTACCAACTCCTTGCTTCTATATCTACATTCGCCATGGTAACTGCACTTTCTTCTTTCCTGTTCTCCCACTTGTTCTTCTATTTTCGGTTCTTGAATACCCTAATTTATTCGTTAGGGTTTCATATTCTTCTCCGAATAATCGATTTTTGTTGATTTGGGGATTTTTTATTTTTATTTTGCATCTAGTCGCTGGTAGCAAACGAGGATTTTCAGCACATTCTGCGTGTTCTCAACACCAACGTGGATGGGAAGCAGAAGATTATGTTTGCTCTCACTTCAATTAAAGGTATTGGAAGGCGTTTTGCTAACATCGTCTGCAAGAAGGCTGATGTCGACATGAACAAGAGGTACCCATTGCTTTATCTTTCCCTTTTTTAATTTCCCCTTTTTGCCGTTTGTCGTCTATCTAGTTTGATGGAAAAATTCGACCATTAGATTTGTTAAATGGGTTTTGTCCGTTGTTTTTCTTTCTGCCTGCTACTGGTTTAGTGTACCCGTTCCTTAGTATTTGTTAATAAATTTAAGCTTTAAGTTCTACATAAGAAAACTCAAGTTGTGTGTGAGATATTTGGGAAGATGTGGGAATTTAACAGGGTATTCCTTTTGGTTGAATCGTTGAAAATTTTAAAATATTTGAAGGAGCTTATTTGTGTTACAACAGTAACACTTTAGTATACTGGTATGGTATTTTTCTGCATGATCACGTCAACTACTGTAGAACATGTTTTCTGCAGTATTTCTAACGTCCTCTTTTGGTCAATATTATTGTAAGATTTAGGGTTTTTCTAGAAGTTGATTCATGTCTGCAGCTGAAATATGAAAGTAGTATGTAGGTTATTGTTGGGAAGAACAAGAAAAAATACAATGAAAACAACAGGTGGAGTACAGGACCTTCAATCATGAGTCTTCACTTAGGAAAAACCTTTGCCAGGATAAGGATGTCAAAATATTAGTTAACTTTTCTGACAACTGGGTCTTGTTGACGAAAAAAGACTATAATCTGATTTAAGTTATAAGAGGAAGAAAAAGGAACAGAAATATGAACTGCACCTAAATTTCCGGTTGCTGGAGTTATCTGCTGCAGCTTTGTTTCTTCCTTCTTTGATATGATTTATTGACATATATTTCTATATGCAAATATCCCTGCAATTCTATTTTGATGTGTAGCTTTCATGAGAGTAAATGTGTTTCTTCTAATAACAAAACTGACAGTAACCCAAATACAAACTCGCTAACCCCACGCTGAATGATCATAGGGACTGAGCACCTAAATACAGCTTAATATAAATATTGTCTTAAAGATTACTGCAAACTGAGAAATAAACCAAGTGCCTCTAGTGCACTGAATGAAATGAGGCCAAAATCTTAGTGAAGACTTGATGGATATTGCCAATAATCAGGAATTCATGAGTCCATGACTGAGGCCAAACACAATTCTTCCTCTTCAACATCGACTTTTGCAGGCAACTGAAACACCTATTTGTTAAGATCCTGTTTTTATGATGATCTTTATCAACTCCTCTAGAAATTTGTCAAAAACTGATAAGTACTAGACAATTTGAATTTGAACCATTTATTTGATGATAATCCTTCACAAAGACTTTGAAGAAATTAGATTTGTAGCTTAGCCTTAGGGTTTTCTTTTAGTATGAGAGATACTGGTGCAACTGTATTGTTGGTATTTGTAATTTCTCATGAGAGACCGGGGTAGGAGCAATTAACTCTCATTTGTTGCTTGCTGGAGTAGTTCATTTAGAAAGTACATGGTTTTGGAGTATGTTTTTTTAGCACATCTAACCTAGTAGATTTTAATCTGTTCTTTGTTATTTGTTTATTGACCTCAAATGAATTTGGTTTTGAATAATTGTTCCTTTTATTATCATCTTAGAGGATGTTACAATTCAGGGTTTGGGGAAAAACTCATATGGCTTGTCTAATTTACATCTTTGTTTTCATTTGTTATTTTTGCAAAACAGGGCTGGTGAACTAACTGCTGCTGAGTTGGACAATCTCATGGTGGTTGTTGCCAATCCACGACAATTTAAAATTCCCGACTGGTTTTTGAATCGGCAGAAAGACTACAAGGACGGGAAGTATTCTCAAGTAGTTTCAAATGCATTGGACATGAAGTTGAGAGATGATTTGGAGCGGTTGAAGAAGATTAGGTAACATCTGTTTTTGGTGTCATATCATTCTATGCATTATGTTGACTCTAATAATATTCTTGAAGCGTTTCTGCTAATGGCTGATATATATTTTTTTTCTTGGAATAATCCTGGATATCGAACACCACACGTTGCATTACGAAAATTCGTAGTTCACTGATTAATCTTCGGCATGTTGAATGCAGGAACCACCGAGGTCTAAGGCATTACTGGGGCCTCCGAGTCCGTGGTCAGCACACTAAGACCACTGGTCGCCGAGGGAAAACTGTTGGTGTCTCCAAGAAGCGTTGATCGAGTCAAGTATGTTGTGGTTGGGCAAATCAAGTTCTTTGGCCTTCTAGTTGAACATTTGAGCTGTACTTTCTTTTTGGAATTTTTATTTCAGGATGTGGTATTTTTGTTTAAGTTTTCCCCCTTTTTGCTATTGTCTTTTAGGCTAGAAAAGGAAGGTTGAGAATGACAAATAGTAAAGCTTATGAATCCATCCATATTGATCTTTTTGGTGTGAAAAAGTGTCGAAAGATTTTATTTATAGAAATCTTGTTTGGCGCAATCAGGTTTTGCTTGAAACCAGGGTGCAATTTAATTAATTGGGTTGATAATCGTCTTCATTTTGTTGATTTTCAGAAAAATGTTTGTTTGTTTGTTTGTTTTTTAAATTAATTGAATTTATAAACTCTAGGTAAGTTCAGGCGCCAATGATACTGTTTTAGGGAGCAACATGAAATTGGTTGCTAAAGGCACAGATTAGAAAATGAAGAAAAATTTATATGTAAAGAGGTAATTCTTTTTTTAAAAATAAACAGGTCTAATTATAAGTTCAAAATTTCAAATTTCAAGGTTGCCTAATCTAATTGGTGAAGTCTAAACAATTTTTCAATAGGTTATCGAACTTAATTCTTGTAATCTCAATTTTAAAAGGTGTTTTGAACCTTAATTTAGTTGTCTTGTAAATAGCTAATTAGACATCATATTTGATATGTTCTCAAATAGCTTAACGGATTAAGGTCATAAGTGTGGTGGATTCATCTTTTACATGACAGACTTGACAGTCAACTAGCAAACAAGAATTAAGTGGTTTTGTATTAGATTAAAAGGGAGTTAACATAAATGAGTTTAAATTAGGGTGACATAAGAGCTACATTAGTGAGAGTGTGGTTAATAGGAGGTTTATACACTTAATTATTAGTCCTAAAAGTACCACCATGATAATTATCCTAATATTTAACATCTTTTAACATTCCCGCGTCCATCTTAAAAAATCACTCAAACTAATCTAAAACTAAAAACTTTATAAAAAAAGGGAAGCTACTTAAAGGGTTGATTGTGAAGTTCAACTTTAACATGTGAATTTTCTTCCAAAATAAAAGGTTAAGAGAGAGAATCTAAAGTAGAATTGTTAGTGATAATAGTTTTTTGGAAAACTATTGAAGTAGAAAAGTTGAAGTTTTACCAGTAAAAAGGTAAATCATGGAAAGTGCTAGCAAAACTCAAGAGATTTCGACTTGGTGTGCAAGTTGAAAACATAAACTAGCAAAGCTATTAATTTAATGGAAAAAGGAAAATGCTTTGGCTTGAAGTAGACGGAAAGTTGAACAAATGTTAAAGTAAGAAAGTTAGATCTTCTAGGATCACCATTGACACAAGAGATAGACTTAATAACATAGCTAAGTTGATAGCAAAAAGTTGCTATAGATGGGATGGAGTAGCTCAAGTCATAGAAACATGAACTATTCAGCAAACTTCTTCATATGCCTTAATATTTCGCCTTGGAGCACACCGATTTTGTTAAGAAGAGAGATGAAATCCATGCATTTATGTGTCAACTTTTACGAGTTGAGTATGGTAGTGTAGCCAGGTCGCAGGGATGCAGGTGAGGGGCCATCAGTTGCCGAATCCGAATTTCAAATCCTGATCCAAATCCTGGGCTTGAGACATTATGAGAGGGATGATAAGTTTTCTCTTGTATGGACAACGAGTTAATTAACTCTAAGGATTATGGACATTCTCAAGATAGATGTACGAATTAGGAAGGTTTGCATCTTTTTTTATAAAAAAATGATGTCAGATCAGTTACAGTTATTGTGAGTTTATACTAATATGTTTTAATTGACTGATGCTCTAGTATCCAGGGAATTTAGGAACCTCACTATTAGAGGGATTTCTCATTTGTAGCAAGGTCGAAATAGTGATATGTGATTGTGTAAAACCTCCCATTATATTCACATACAAGAGGAGGGAAGAGGAGGGACAAAAAGGGAAAAACACCACAAGAGTTAGTTAGAGGGATAGTGGAGTATGAAAATATGGGGGAAAAGGGAAAATCTGTTGAGAAATCCGTTGGGGGTGGGACCACAGGGGGCTAAACAAATAGGAAGAGAAAGAGAGGAAGAGGCGGAGAAGATTTTGGGTGAAAGACGTTTCATCCTTTAGGAGGGGGTCCAACACCTCTCGAATTTGAGGCTGGAGGATACCGTTCTGCATTTCTAGTTTTTCCATTGAGTATTTTTAATTGCTCTCTTGTTTAGTTTTATTTCTTATTTCCTCTGTAATTCTGGATTGAGAGGATTGCTGATAAGTTGATAAATAAAGGGTGGAGGAGTTTGTTGATTGCCATTGTTTCTATCCCTTATCTTATTTACCTTGATTTCGAATTGGGAGAAGGGTAGGAAGAATCCGGGGCTTAACACTTTGGTATCAGAGCCGCTACCCTGGGGAAAACGCGCGCCATGGCACAAAAACAATTGGAAGAGAGAATTGAGGCTACGGAGAAGGAAATGGCAGGGCTGAAGGATCTTTTGTTTGGCTTGTGCAAGAACCTGGAGAAGCTGACCGAGGAGGTGAGAGAGAACAACGTGGCTCGAAAGAAGGAAGAGTCAATACTAACCGAAGGGAGTAATCTCAAATCGAAAGGGAAGGCAGAGGAAGCTGAATCTTCTCATACTTCCAGTGGAGGCAGCTTGGACAGAGGTAAGTATAAACGTTTGGAAATGCCCTTGTTTACAGGTGACAATCCGGAATCGTGGGTCTATCGAGCAGAGAATTTCTTTGAAATTCATGAGCTCTCTGATGCTGAGAAGGTGAAGGTTGCTATGATTAGCTTCGCCCCTGATGAAGTCGATTGGTTCCGGTGGAGTAACAACCGGAGAGCCATTACTACCTGGGAAGAGCTAAAACGCAGGTTGTTTGAGCCCTACCGGAGGGTTGGAGAAGGAAGCTTATGCATGAGGTTATTAAAAATCTGTCAAGAAGGTTCATACCAAGAATATGTGAAGAAATTCGTCAACTATTCTGCGCCATTGACGGACTTATCAGATGAAGTACTGAAGGATGCATTCTTGAACGGATTGGAACCGGAGCTGCAAGCTGAGGTGGTTAGTCGGAATCCCAAAACTCTTGACGAGTGTATGAAGGAAGCCCAGTTAGTGAATGACCGGAACATCGCACTCAGGCTGGCCTTGAAGGAGTTGGGCCGAAATGGGCTGAACTAGAAGATGGGCCAAAATGACAAAGGGGAATTAAGTGATAAAAGTCAGGGGAGGCCTATGGACAAACCAACCATGAAACAAATTGCATTGCCTGTGAAGTCGTTAGTTCCCATTCCTGCAAAACAAAATCCTCCCATCAAGAAGGAGGCCCCAATGAAGAGACTAAATGACCTTGAGTTCAGAGAACGAATTGACTTCCGTTGTAATGAAAAGTACGCACTGGGACACCGCTGTAAGTTCAAGGAAAATAGACAACTAATGTTATTTATAGCTAATGAAAAGGAGGAAATGGAGGAAAAAGAGTTAGTCGAAGGAGAAGAACTAGTTGAATTGAAGAATGTGGAAGTGTAAGAGAAGGTTGAACTATCATTGAACTTCTTACTTGGTTTCTCAGCAAAGGGAACAATGAAACTCAAGGGAAAAATCAGAGGCAAGGAAGTGGTAGTCCTCATTGACTCGGGAGTTACTCACAACTTTATCCATCAAGAAACGGTAAGGGAGCTGGAATTACCATTGGAACAACAGAAAAGGTTCGGGGTGGTGATAGGAAATGGAAGTGAAATTGAGGGAAAATGTATTTGCAGGGGGGTAGAGCTCACACTCCCAAATTTAATGGTGAAGGCTGATTTCTTGGCTATGGAGTTAGGAAGGATGAATGTGGTTCTTGGAATGCCATGGCTATATACCACCGAGTTCATGGGAATCTACTGGCATTCATTAACAATGGCTTTTTGGTCGAATGGAGCACCTATCATGTTGAAAGGGGATCCCTCCCTCACTAAGGTTGAAGTTTCTTTTAAAATGCTGAGTAAGCAGTGGAATGATGATGATATGGGCTTCTTGGTAGATTTCCAGCATCTTGAGTTTGAAGACCTTGATGGCACGGAGGAAGGAAGGAAGGAAGAAGGCCAACCAGCATTACCTGTCATAATTTAAGAATTATTAGATCAAAACCAAGATGTTTTCAGCTTACCTTCTTCATTTCCCCCTGGAAGGGCAGTCGACCACCAAATAACCATTAAGGATGGTACCAATCCAATCAATGTCAGGCCCTACAAGTATGGATATGTGCAGAAGGAGGAGATAGAGAAACTAGTTCATGAAATGTTGCAAGCTGGTTTCATTAGACCTAGTAGAAGTACTTATTCAAGCCCGGTTTTGCTGGTGAAGAAGAAGGATGGGGGTTGGCGATTTTGTGTAGACTAAAGAAGGCTGAATCAAGCTACAATAGCTGATAAATTTCCTATTCCGGTCATTGAGGAGTTACTTGATGAGTTACACCTGGCTGTTGTATTCTCCAAGCTTGATTTAAAATCAGGTTACCACCAAATCTGCATGAGAGAGGAAGACATCGAGAAGACAGTATTTAGAACCCACGAAGGGCATTACGAATTCTTAGTCATGCCTTTTAGGCTCACAAATGCACCTGCAACTTTCCAATCACTTATGAACCAAGTTTTTAAACCATTTCTACGTCGCTTTATACTTGTGTTTTTTGATGATATTTTGGTTTATAGTCTAGATGTTTCCACTCATGAGACTCACTTAGGGTTGGTGTTCAACATTCTAAGAGACAACCAACTCTTTGCTAACCAAAATAAATGTGTGTTCTGCCGGGAAAAGATTCAATATTTGGGGCACTGGATATCACACCAAGGGGTTGAAGCTGATGGGGGAAAAGATCCAAGCTATGGTCAACTGGCCATGCCCCACAAATGTTCTGAATTGAGGGGTTTCTTGGGTTTAACCGGATATTACCAGCGTTTTGTGCAAGGTTACAGTATCAAGGCAGCCCTACTAACATGTTTGCTAAGAAAAATAGTTTCAAATGGGATGAGGCTGCCACTCAAGCATTTGAAGACTTGAAGCAGCAGATGGTGTCTTGTCCGGTTCTAGCATTACCAGACTTCAACCAACCTTTCATTATAGAAACAGATGCCTCGGCAATAGGGGTGGGGGTTGTTTTGACTCAAGGAAACAAACCAATAGCCTTTTTCAGCCTAAAGCTCTCACAGCGTGCTCAAAACAAGTCCATATATGAAAGGGAATTAATGGCAGTCGTGTTGGCTGTCCAAAGGTGGCGTCATTACTTGTTAGGAGGAAGATTCACTGTGATTTCAGATAAAAAAAGCCTTGAAATTCTTGGTGGAACAGAGGGAAGTACAACCACAATTTCAACGATGGTTAACCAAGCTTCTTGGATATGATTTTGAAATACTTTACCAGCCTGGATTGATGAACAAGGCAGCAGATGCCCTGTCTAGAGTACAATTACCGTCTGAACTTATTAGCTTGTACTCATCAGCCGTGGTAGATGTGGAACTCATACTAAAGGAGGTGGGGGAATATGAGAAACTACAACAAATCATTGCCTTATTGAAAGATAATCCGAAGGGCAAACCTAACTACAAATGGACAAATGGAAGGCTACTCTATAAGGGAAGGTTAGTAATTCCTAAACAATCGACTTTGATTCCCTCCTTACTGCACACTTACCATGATTCCATACTTGGAGGGCATTCGAGGTTCTTAAGGACCTACAAACACATGAGTGGGGAGTTATATTGGCTGGGAATGAAGAGTGATATCAAACAATATGTGGCAGGTTGTGATATTTGCCAAAGAAACAAAACAGAATCTCTAATCCCTGCAGAACTACTACAATCGTTACCTATTCCCGAGCTAACCTTGGAAGAGTGGACCATGGATTTTGTTGAAGGCCTTCCTAGGGCAGGGGGCTTTGATTCCATCTTAGTAGTGGTTGATAGATTGAGCAAATGTGGGCATTTTATTCCTCTAAAGCATCCATTTTCAGCAAAGCAAGTAGCAGAAATCTTCATACAAGAGATTATCAAGCTTCATGGCATTCCCAAGTCGATTACCACGGATAAGGATAAGATCTTTTTGAGTGATTTCTGGAGAGAAGTCTTTGCAACTTTGGGAACTAAATTAAGGAGAAGTATGAACTTCCATCCTCAAACTGATGGACAAACTGAGCGAGTAAATCGGTGCTTGGAGACTTACTTAAGGTGTTTCTGCAATGAGCAACCTAATAGATGGAATAAATGGCTGGCTTGGGCAGAGTATTGGTATAACACCACCTTTCATGCGTCAATAAGGACCACCCCATTCCAAGCTATCTATGGAAGGACTCCCCTGCTGTTGATCCATTATGGGGAAATAAAATCAAGAAATGATTTGGCTTTGAATGCACTTAAGAAGAATATGGAAATTGCACAAAATAGAATGAAGAAGCAGGCTGACCAACATAGACGTGAGCTGAAATTTGAGGTAGGAGATGAAGTTTTCCTCAAACTAAGACCCTACAGACAAAGGTCTCTAGAAAAAAGGAAAATTGAGAAATTATCTCCAAGGTTCTATGGTCCGTATCAAATAACTGAAAAGATAGAAGAAGTGGCATATCGACTGAATTTGCCACCAGAGGCAGTTATACATGATGTATTTTATGTGTCTCAACTTAAGAAAAAATTGGGTAAGTCGTAATATATACAGCCATTACCTCCTATGCTAACTGAAAAATTTGAGCTACAGGTTGCCCCTGAAGTGGTGCTTGGAGTAAGGTGGAATGGAGAACTAAACATACAAGAATGGCTTATTAGATGGAAGGGCCTTTCGGATATTGAGGCCACTTGGGAGTCGGTAATGAATATCAAGCAACAATTTCCATCCTTCCACCTTGAGGACAAGGTGCATTTTGAGAGGAGCGGTAATGTAAAACTTCCCATTATATTCACATACAAGAGGAGGGACAAAAAGGGAAAAACATCACAAGAGTTAGTTAGAGGGATAGTGAAGTATGAAAATATGGGGGAAAAGGGAAAATCTGTTGAGAAATTCGTTGGGGGTGGGACCACAGGGGGCTAAACAAATAGAAAAAGAAAGAGAGGAAGAGGCAGAGAAGATTTTGGGTGAAAGACGTTTCGTCCTTCAGGAGGGGGTCCAACACCTCTCGAATTTGAGGCTGGAGAATACTGTTCTGCATTTCTAGTTTTTCCATTGAGTATTTTTAATTGCTCTCTTGTTTAGTTTTATTTCTTATTTCCTCTATAATTCTGGACCGAGAGGATTGTTGATAAGTTGATAAATAAAGAGTTGAAGAGTTTGTTGATTGCCATTGTTTCTATCCCTTATCTTATTTACCTTGATTTCGAATTGGGAGAAGGGTAGGAAGAATCCAGGGCTTAACCGATTGTTTTCGGACTAAAGAGTAACAGATGGATTGTCCCAAGCAAGGTTTTTTTTCCCCAATAGTCTTTAGCCATAGGAAGCCTCATGTCGAGTTTCTAACGAGTACGAGACTTAATTGGACAAAGTTGTTCCTCAGGCATGTAGCTATTAAGAAGGCACTACAGTCGACCCTACTAGAGTACAAACCATTTTTAGTTGACTAGATTCGCTCTACTAGGTATCTAGAGATTACATCATATGTTAGTATTGGTGATTGCATGGTCACATGTATGGAAATCTCTATATGCCAGTATGACAGTTTTTTGAGTGAATGTGTTAAAGTACTGACGATTGTTAGTAGCTTAAGTTTTATAGTGGTTTTCACCCATAGACTGATGGTCAAGTAGAGTATTTGAACCAAATTCTAGGAGGTATGTTATGTAGTTGTGGCGTTAGTTTGGTAGGAAGTAGGGACTTTCACTTGTATCCTATGGAGTTTGAGTACATTAAGGGGGTGTTTGAATTGAGGGAATTAGAATGAAAATAAGTGTGGATATGGGCAAGGGATACCCATCCCCTTGTTTGGTACAAGTTTTGAAGCTTTAGGCATGAGAATATGCTTTTTCCATGCATCATTTATACCCTTGAATGACACCCATCCAAAAAGGTGAGTTGTCTTCATTCCTACTCTCTTCTCTTTTAATACATTTATTTATTCTTTTATTTTTATATATTATTAAAACTGATTAATTTAAATTATTTATTATATGAAAATTAAATTTATATTTTATAAAATTATATTAAATTTAAAATTATTGTGTATGAATTTAACTACTACTATTTAATAAATAAAATATATATATATATATATATAATATATTAAAAAAATTTAACATTTATAATTTTTATTTTAGTTTAATAAACTAGTTTATATATACACACATATATACCTATTCTTATTTTTCAATAAATTGTCAAGAACTGAAGCAATAATATTATCAATCAATTAACTAATTAGTTATATTTATAGTTAGTTAATGATCATTAGGATAAATATAATATCATTTGTTGTTTCTTTAATTAATACATCATAATTATATAGATTCATCAAATCGATCCTATCAAGTTATGTAATCAAGTAGCTTTAATTGTAAATTTTTCATTTTACAAATACTTGTAATTAATAATTTAATTAATATTATTATTTGATTGTTAAATAATTAATTTTCTCAAAATTTTGAATTGAATTTGTTGTTTATCAATAAATCTATTAAAATTTTAGAGAGTTTTCATGATTAATTTTACAAATTAAGTACCAAAAAAATTATTCCCATAAAATCTTGATAACATTCCCATGTACAACCAAGCACAGTCATCATTCATTCCCATCAATCTTATTCTCAGGCTTATTATTCCCAGGCATCCTTAATTCCTAGGCATATATAAAACCTTAAACCAAACGACCCCTAATAGTTATCAAAGTGGTTTTGGCATGATGCCATTTTGAGGCTTTTTATGGAAGAGTTGAAGGTTTCCTGTTTAGTGGGATGAAGTTGGGGAGCAGAAATTGTTGGGACCTGAGTTAGTATATAGTACCAATGATCCTATCCAAAAGAATAAAACCAAAATGCAAACAACACGAAGCAATCATAAAAGTTACGTTGGTATGAGATGCAGAGACTTGGAGTTTGAAGTAAGTGGTTTAAGTGTTCTTAAAAGTAGTACATATGAAGGGTGTTTTGGGTTTGGAAAGAAAGGGAGCTAAGCCTATATTTTCATTGAGCCATTTGAAATATTAGAGCAAGTGGGCTTTAGGATATATTGTTAGTGTCACTTTTTACAGTTTACAGTGTTTTCTTTGTTCCTATGTCAAATAGGTGGCTGTTAAATCAATTTCATATGGTGGACTTTGAGTCCTTGTATTTGCATGAGAACCAAAGTTATGAAGCAAAGACTAAGCAGATTCTTGCAAGAGAAGTGAAAACTTTGCGCAATTGGGAGATGACATTAGTAAAAGCTCTATGGAAAAATACATAGTTTGCAGAGACAACTTGGGAATGAGAGGATGAGATGAGGACAGAGTACCTAGAGCTCGTTCAAGATTAGACCTTCTGAGAACAAAAGTTTTTAAAGGAGGGAAAAATGTAACATCCCAAATCTCAGGTGAATTTAATTTGCTTATCTTAAATTGTTTGGATTTTATGGTTCTTTAATTTTGGATTTTGAAACCAAATTTGAGAAAATAGTTAATTATTGATAAGAGAAATATGAAATTTTAATGGTGAAAGGTTTAATATATGGATTGGATTGATAAGATTTGGAAATTTGAGATTTAATTTTGTAGGAGAAGTAAAGGGATGTCAATGATATATATATATATATATATAAACTGTAACTAAAAAAGAAAGGAAGACAAAAAAAAAAAAGGAAATCCCTCGTCCTCACACGTGCAGCCACTTAGGCCCCCTCGCTCTTTTAGCCCTTTTTTTCCATGGGTAGAACCAAATTGGAAGTCAGCTGCTACTGGGAAAAATTTCACGAAATGACTCGAAACCCAAAAACTTTTCTACCAATGATCTCTTTCTAAAAACTTTTCTACCACTGACCTTTTGCCCATGTGAAATTTTAAAATTACCCTCAGTTTTTAAAAAGCCTTCAGACCGCATGGTGAATGCATCTCTACAAATACTTTAAGCGATCAAATAAATATTACTAAGCGATCAGAGAGATATTACTAAACGATCGGATAAATAACTAAGCGATTGGAGACATATTACTAAGCGATCAGAGAGATATTACTAAGCGATCAAAGAGATATTACTAAGTGATCAAATAGATATTACTAAGCGATCATTTAGCTAAATGTTACACGATCATGTAGAGAATACTAAGCGATCGTTTAGCTATCCACTATAGTTTTTATTAAATGATCGTTTAAAGAATACTAAGCGATCGTTTAGCTAACTGTTCCGCGATCGTTTAGATATCCATTATGCGATCGTTTGGCTAATATTATGCGATCGTTTAGGTTTTGTTATGCGATCATTTAGATAATACTAAGCGATCGTTTAGCTAACTGTTACGCGATCATTTAGATATCCATTACGCGATCGTGTAGTAATTTATGAAGCGATCGTTTGGCTAATACTAAGAGATCATTTAGGTTTTGTTAAGCGATAGTTTAGATAATACTAAGCAATCATTTAGGTTTTGTTATGCGATCGTTTAGATAATTCTAAGCGATTTTTTAGCTAACTGTTACACAATCGTTTAGTTTTCGTTTAGATAAATTCATGCTAAATTTGTAGAATACAATTGGTGTTGTACATTTAACTAAGCAAATAAATAAATAAGCGATCGTTTAGATAAATTTGTGCTAAAATTACATATTGTACAGTATAATTGGTGTTCTACAGAATATAATTGGTGCTAAAATTACATATTGTATAGTATAATTGGTGTTGTATAAAAAAATTGAAGCGAAAGCAAAAATTACATATTGTTTAGTCTAGATGGGCCAGTACCAGGTGTTATCAACATTTGTCTGCACGTTTTCTTCTTATGTCTTGTCTGACCACATTGTGTACACCTGTATATTTGTCGTGGCTCCTCTCCAATTGAAGGTATCCTGATGGTTTGACGTCGACCTACATTTACTACCTTTTGCGGTGGTAGAATTGGTTCAAAATCTCTAACCCATTCTTAACTGTGTCTGACTGGGAAGATTGGTCCGGCTTAAGCAGCAAACACACACTCAACCATAAACCATTTTGCACATAATGTTTGAACATTAATGTTTCTCAGGGTCGTTGTAGATATTGTATGGGAGTATGGGATCTCGAGGAAATTAAACTCCGTACACGTACATGTCCGTGAACGAAGATCAACCAACCCCCCCAAATATCCATCGTCCACATTAATTATGCATATCCATCAGAGAAACACGATATGTTCTAGACGTCAATTCTGATTCCTTAAGAATACTCATTGCGTAATCAGTTACAATGTTTGTGCATGCCATTGCGTGTGTACGTCGAATATAGAACCAACTTTGTAGCCACTCCCAGATATGCTCTAATAGCTTTGTTATTGGAAGTTCTCGGGCATCTTTCAACATTCCATTGAGGCATTCTACTATATTTGTCGTCATCTTGGCATACCTATAGTGGACTTGATAAATCCTTGCCCACCATTGTAATCCAACCTCCTATGAAGGTGGATTTGTGTAAAATTAATTTAATATTTGATATCAAATTAATTAGAATTATTTAAATTGTCTAAATAATTATTTATTAATTTTATTAGAAAAATTAATTTATGAAATTAATAATTTTGATTTTTGAAATCAAACTGTTTTTCTAAAATCAAATTTGGATTTTCAAAATAGAAAAATATACAAAATGGAAAAATGGTTTTTCCATTATCATCTTCAAGTAGCTCATCCATAACTACCATCTTTAAGCTTCAACTCCAAGCATGAGCTACATCTCATGCAGCTATCTTTCTTGCATGATGGTTTGCAATATATTGAGAAGATTGGAGTGAATTTGGGGTATGCAATCGATAGAATTTTTGCTTAAAAATTCGGTTGAAGGAGTTCTTCAAGTGGGTTGCTGTTGTGAGTTATCTTCCAAGTTCCCTTGATTCAAGCTTATTTTGTGTCCCACAATTCAATCTAGAGTACCAAGAGAATATTGAGAAAGATCTTGTGGTGGTCTACAATGAGATTTGGAGAGATTTGCAGCTGAAAATCGAGATTTCAATATGACTACAAAGGTATGACTTGAAACCCATTTATTTCTGCAAGAGCATGCTTTATATTCTGCCAAAATTAATGAATTAGAGTGCTTAATGATCCTCGTTACTTCCGCTTCGTGTTGATACATTCCGACAGCTTATAGTTACAGTTGGGCCAAATTATCGTTTTACCCCTATAGTTACATCTAACTTCTTAAGTACCATTGATTTCTCTAATGAACAAACAGTTTATAGTCCAACTATAAATTGACATCTCTCGAGCCAGTGAGAGGTCGAGGCCTCATTGTTCAAGACTCAGAACCAGCTATTAAAGGAGCAATTTATCTACTTTCCCTAAGGTCTAGAAGGAGTAAATTCCATCTTGCGTAGTTGAGTTCCTAGCTCCCTACTCGGACAAATCCCTAAAATTGTAGGCTTGTTGAGTTGGCTAACATGACCACTCTCACTTGTACAAATCAGAGGATTGCCCTCATAAACAGGAGTTCATAACTCACTCAGGATTAATGCCAAGTCATCTATGGTCATCCTAATGAAATGTAAGTCTCTTCTAGTAACGGTGTTATATAGAGAGAGTATTCATTTCGTGATCTGATCTTATAAAAACTCTTTGTATAGAATACTCCTGCTCACATGTCTCCACACGAATGATCAGATCATTTGTAGCACTTTACAACAATTGTAATAGCTACAAAATGGGTTGTATTTGTAGTGTCACCAGGATAAGGTACCTAGCCTTATCCATCTACTACAGACCATTTAGGTTATTACTTAAACATGATCTACCTGTATGTCGACCACATACATGTTTTAAGTTATATAAAATAACCCTGGATCTTAGTTTATTGGATTGAATTAATACAATCTAAATTTTAATAAAATACCTCTTATTTTATTAAATAATTTATTTTTACAAACTACAAGATATATGAGATTTAGGACACCAAATCTAATAGGATTAGTCTTTTCAATGCATGAGTTGTATGTTTTTTCCATCTATGTTGGGATTCGTAATGAAAAAATTCTTTATTTGAGTGACAAATAGGTAGAGTTACAATTATAGTTTGATTTCTATCATTACTAGGGTCATCGGTAACGAAAGATAATGAAACCTAAGGAATGGAAAGACGTTAAGTTAGATTAGGTCAGTTTAATTTAATGTACCAATCAATCCAAGAGTTTAATGTGATTAACCAAGGCCTCGTCGTTTTTTGTTTTTAGTTTCTGAAAATTAAGTCTATGGACACTACTTCTACCTCTAAATTTCTCCTTTTGTTTTCTACTTTTTCCAATGGTTTAAAAAACAAGGCCATATTTTGAAAACTAAAAAAAAGAGCTTTTAAAAACTTATTTTTATTTTTGGAATTTGGCTAAGAATTCAACAATTCTTCTTAAGAAAGACGCAAATCATTGTAAGAAATGAGGAAGAAATATGCTTAATTTTCAAAAACCAAAAACAAAAATTGAAGTGGTTATCAAACAAGGCCCAAGTAAATAAGCTTGCATGACAACTACTTTTTTAGTTTAGGAATTGACATCCGCGTTGATTTTCTATTAAGGGAGTTGATCGAACATTACTGTATAGTCGATTAACTTGATAGTTAGATCACCCATGAACTAAATTCTTATGATAAATCAATGGATTAATCCATAAATAGCCCAATAATCTTTTAATTGGAAAAGGTAATCTCGTGCATCTCTCTCTCTCTCTCAAACTATCTTACTTTTTGCACTTTAGTTTTCCTATCGAAACTAAAACCAACCCCCCCATTTTTACTGCTTTCCAAACATATATTTAGCTTAGAGAGATTTTATCTTAGACTTCCTGTGGTTCAACCCGATCTTGCTACTAAGACTATTAGTTAGTTGAAGTTCTAGATTAGTATTATAAATATTATTTGTTCAATTGAAGGACTTAACAACCTTTGGTCCATTAAATTGGCGCCACTACCAGGGAGCCAATTAATTTCTCTTTGTTAAATTTTTCTTTTTTAAACTTAAAAAACCCCTTAAAATATTTTCCGTTTTCTTTGTGTCTACTTGTTTAGTCATGGCAGATGACGCGCTTTGTATCTACTATTCACTTTGTGCAAGGCAAGCCGCTCAACGAAAAGAAGAGGTATGTGAGCTTAAGAGTCAAATTTCTAAGCTAACCTCTCTTGTTCGAAATTTGGTTGTTAGGCATGACGATCCATACCGTTGTGCCCAACATGTCGATGCAAGCTTGCTTTACCGACTCAGGTATGTCTTTAGAGAAAATGATTATGAAGGTTGATAATTTCTCTTTTTAGTTTGAGTAGGAAAATTTTCATAGGCAGCAAGAGTTCTCAAGCTTCTAGTAGGAAAGTCTTTGTTCTGGAGCAGAGACTAAAACTGACCTTCAGAGTTTGAGTGACCTGATCACTCAATTATTGAATTAGTTAGGATGCAAGATGAGCCCTTGTTATAACCATCTTTTGAGATCATCAAAGTGTGCAACTGGGATGTAACCCATATCGAGAACCAAGTTGAGCAGCTCATTTCTCAACCTTCAAGCCAAGGTATGACATTGGAAAATATTATTTGTGAACTTGCAAATAGTTCTTTTCAATTTTGCAGGAATATCTTGTTTCAATTGAAGTTCCAAGCCCATTTTCAAATCATGGTTGACTGTGCCTCCCGGCTTGCAAATTCCATGCAGAGATTAGAGAGCACGTCAAAGCCACCCATCGTTCATACTATTGAGGCCGAGTGTGAGGACCGTATTTCTTAAGCACTAGCACAATTGATGAACCCTTGCAAACAACTGTGTCAGGGCATGTGCATGGGCAACACATGTAACATGGGCAAGTGTGCTCGACACTAGAGTGCGGATTGTACAAGCGCCTATGAGGTGTAGACGCAACACATTGGCAACATACACACGCATGCATGCGTAGCCCATATGGGCAATGACGCACAGAGCGAAGGCATTCGACACATGCAAGGCTAGGTAGACGCACAAGCGTCATAGGTACGCACCAGGTGTCATAATCACAAACTTTCATATACAGAACAAACGATTGTACAACACTTGCTCTAATTCGGCGAGCAAGTCAGTTGTGTAAAAATGGAAAGTCACGGATAGCATCGGTATATGATGTAGCCTCTACTGGCATTTTGAGAGAAAATGGTTTTATAAAACGTGAGAGAGGAAAAGCATTGAAAACATCATTAAAGAATCCATTGAAGATTTACGGTTGCAAGAAAGGTTTGATTGCAAAGAGTACATCAATACATTGGTCGGGGAGTTGACTAGTGGGTTTCCCCTATACTGCATTCTAAGCAATTTCTAATATGTCTAGTTTTCATATCAAAAATGGCAACCCGTCACTTGCATAGAAAACAACATGAAATCAAAAACAACTTTTTAAACTAATTACAAGACTTAAAGATAGGATGGTTGTGAAGAAAATCGGAACATGAGGATTTCCATGAGCAGCGGAAGGATCGTTCCAAATTTCAATTGTATATAAACAACACAATTACAATCACAAAACGGAAACAACAGGCTATGCATAAAACGAAATTATAACATGCTTTCTATACAATCAAGGGACGAAATTCATATACCTTTGAAGACTCATCTTCAACACCCTTGATCACGAACGCTCGAACAACCAGCAAGACTGCAACATGAACGCTTGAACACTTCGACCGCTACACTACATGATCACAGCGAACTTGAACACGACGATCACCCCGATCACGAACACAGTGGACTCCACATGAACACCACGAACAACCTCCAAATAACCTCAACTAGTGTCGAGTTGAGTAAGACACCACCACAAAGGTTACCTTGATATTCTCGGTGTGAGAAACCAGAGTGTGGGCTCTGTGTGGACTTGGTTAGAGGATGAGACTGGAGGAGAACAATCGTGTAAACGATTGAGCAAGTGGGAGATAACAGTGTCTATCGTATAGACGATGCCCAATCATTTAACAAACGTTATGCAATCGTTTAGCTGAAGCTGCATGATCGTTTAGCTCATCAGTCAGCTGAGTGTCTATTGTATAGAAACACTCCATGATTGTCTAGTCTCCTCAAGCTGTCGTTTAGTGGATCTAATTTACTTGACAAACCTTTCGTTAGTAATTTTCGAGAGTGGAATTCTCAAATCAGTAACTTCTAAATTTAGGAAAACAGTTTTCCTTTTATCTTACGACTACCATGAAACCACTAATAACCTCCCACTCAATTGGTTATTAGAGAAAAAAGAGATAATTATCCAATAATTAATATTATTATAAATATATATGATAACCAACTTACCATACTATATTTATAACCTATAGTTTTAATATTTCATCTCATGAAACATATAAACTATTACTCTTTTCCTATTTCATGATCCTTAATGTAAATCTCATTTACATTAATTCTTCACTAGATGTATCTCATACATCACACCGATCATATCATATATAATCAAATTACCTCTTGTCAATTTGAACATTTCAAATCAACACCAAGAACTGATTCTCAACTTGAATCCATTGAGCTACCAAGGGGACCTTATGGACTTGTAGCTCGAAGCTCCAACGGTACGTGAATAACTAACTAAATTCTTTTGTCACGGGATTCATCAGTTGTTAACTTCTAGGCACTTCACTAATGACCGACAGCTGAACTCTTCTTACTGCAGATATATTATGTGTCCATCTTAACTAATCAACAGTGCGACAACCCTTCACTGATCGCTCGTAAGTATAGTTCGGTCAATAACCGTTATGCCCCTATAGTTATATCTAACTCCTTAAGTACCACTGATTCCTCTAATGAACATAAGTCATAGTCCTACTATGACTAAGCCCTCTCTTCCAAAGAGAAGTTGTGGCACTATGTTCAAGTCCCGGAATCAGCCCTTAAGGGAGCAATCTATCTACTTACCCCTGCTTCGGGAAAGTAGTGAATTCCATCCTGTGTAATTGAGTTCCCAACTTCCAAATTAGACAAGTCCTCAAAAAGGTAGGCATGTTGAGTTGGCAATTTTGCCACTCTCATTCATACTAATTAAAAGACCGCCTTTAAAGGCAGGAGTTCCCAAAACACTAAGGATTGAGGTCATGTCACCTATGGTTGTTTAGGTGAGATGTAAGTCTCCAGTATGAATGGCGTTATATACAGAGACAAATCATCTCGTGGTCCGATCTTATACAAACTCTTTGTATAGGACACCCCGCTCGCATGTCTCCACATGAATGGTCAGAATCTACCATCTGTAGTAGTTCACAATCACTTGTAAACTTCTACAAAGCGAGCCGTATCCGTAGTGTCACAAGGATTAGGTATCCCACCTTAATCCTTATACTACAAACCTATTTAGGTTATCACTTAAGGCATGATCCACTTGTATATTTCATATACATGCTTAAGTTTACATAAAATAACCATGGAGCTTTGTTTATTGGATATGAGTAAATTCTAGAATGAAATAACTCTTATTTTATTCATAAACAATGTGTATAAATTACAAACAACGAGACTCTGGAAGAATTAGGACACCAATCCTAACAAGTTGAGGATGGTTTGGACATGTCACGATGGGCTAACATTACCCTAGACAAGCATACCCAAGACATTCTCCCCCACTTAAATAGTTGACGTCCCTGTTGACTGGCGTAGCTTGAACTCAACGATCTTCTGCTTCCAAGCTTTTAAATCTTCGACACGCTCCTAACTTGTTTCTTCCACTTATCCAGATATTCGTGGACTCTCCGAGTGGGTCTTTTGGCCTTTCTAACTCTGTCGACAAGGATCTCTTCTACTTCTTTGTCTTTCTTCTGCTTCAGGTCAATGCTCGATGGGATAGTCTCATTGCAAAAATCATCTTTAGGATCAGGATGATAGTGCTTTAAGTTGCTTACATAAAGTACTCGATGAATTTTCACCCATGCAGGCAACGCCACCCTATATGAGGTATTCCCAATCTTTTTTAGAATTTCCATTGAATCTTTGTACTTTCTGACAAGACGTTGGTCCTTGCGGCTTCGAAATTGGATCTTTCTGGTCTCAACTTTATGAGGACCTGGTCTTTGGCTCGAAATTTGAGAGAGCGACACTTTTTATCAGCCTACTTATTCATATATTTGGAGGCTTTCTCCAAGTATGCTCGAGCCATGTCGATAGTCTGCTTCCACTCTTTGGTAAAGTTATGGGCTTGAATATTTTTCCTTACATACGATGATCAGCAATATGAGGCAACAAAGGTTTCCTCCCACTTACAACTTCAAAGGGGCTCATTCCTGTTGACGAGCTTGTTTGACAATTGAAACAAAATCCAGCTACATCAAGTAACTGGACCCAATTCTTTTGGCGACCATCGACAACGTGACGTAAATATTCTTCTAGCAAGCAATTGAATCTCTATGTTTGGCTGTCAGTTTGTAGTTGGTAACTTGAGGATATGTTCAAACTTGTTCCTATGAATGCAAACAGTTCAGTCCAAATCATGCTAATGAATCTGCCATCTCTGTTGTTAACAATACTCATCAGGACTCCCTACAACTTCACCATATGTCTGAAGAACAATTGGGTTGTTAGCTCAGCAGAACATTGTTTTGGAGTAGGTACGAAGGTGGCATATTTCAAGAACCTGCCAATGATAACCAAGATGGCCTCATGATCGCCCACCTTCGGGAGATGGTAATAAAATCCATGGATACACCTTCCCAAGGTTTGGTTGGTACAAGCAGGGGCTCCAAGAGCCCAGAAAATTTCGCTTTCTCGATCTTGTCTTATTGACAAATAAGACAAGTCTTGATATACTGCATAACATCGTCTCTTATATTGGGCCAAAAATAGCCCTTCTTCAACAATGCGTAAGTTCTCTACCAACTTGGGTCACTAGCCCACAAGGTATCATGGAACTTGTGTAGCAACTTCTTCCTTAAGTCTCCTCCTCTGATAACATACAATTGATTCCCTTTTGACAGCAAATCTCCCTCAACCCAGAACTGCCTGGTTTTACTAGCTTTAGCTAGAGCAATGATAGCTTCGGCAGAGGAGTCCTTCCGTAAGAACTCTTTGATGATGTCCTGAATTTACCTATCGATATTACTTGCATGAATGTGGGCTAACATGCACAACCCTGCATGTTCACCCTTTCGACTCAGAGCATCGGCTGCTTGGTTACTTGTCCCTCTCTTGTGTTCAAACTTAAAATTGAATTCAACCAAGAACTCCTGCCATCGCACTTTCTTAGAAGTTAACTTGGATTATTTAAAGACGTGACATATGGCATTGTTATTGGTCTTCACTACGAAGGAAGACCCAAGTAGATACTATCTCTAAGCCCTCAGACAATGGACCACAACTAGCATTTCCTTCTCAAACTGTATATCTCCTCTCGGCATTGTTCAGTTTCCGGCTTTCATAGGCCACAGGATGGTCTTCCTGCATGAGGACACCCCCGAGAGCGTACTCTGATGCATCTGTCTCTACCTCAAACGACTTTGACACGTCAACTAGACCAAGGATAGGACCTCTTATCATGGTTGCCTTTAACTCTTCAAAGGCGTTCTTGATAGAGTAAACTAACATGCAGTGAAAGAATCAGAATCAATAAGCACTCTAATTACACTTAATTTAAGTTTAAAACATGCAATGAAACAAAGTATCAGAAGTGGGTTTCAAGAACACAAAACATTTGAAGATTCTCTTAAACTACAGCTTCCCTCCACGAATTAGATCTTTAAATCAACAAAGGACTACCACAAAGACCTTCTCTTCTATTCTCTAACTTAAATTGAGATGTGGAATCTCTGAATTTGAGCTGGATTTGTGTGAGATTGAAGAGGGTTCGGAGGGTTTGTCTTTCTGCAGAAATTGTGCACTTAATCAGCATTCATTCCATTGTAATTTGAATTTCAAAACTTCAATTTATACTAATAGACCGTGCATTACTGAATAATACAGCTGATGCCACTGCAATTTCTATTGAAATTGAAATGGCATGAGGTGTATTTTGAGTGGGAAAATCTAAGATTTTGGATTTTCCAACTTTGAAATATTTTATTCAATTTTAATAAGTTAATTTGATTAATTGATTTAAATTAAAAACTGATTTTTCAAAATTCAAATTTTATAACTTTGATTTTTTTTTATAAAAAAATCAAATTCTAATTAATCAAATTACCAATTTTGAACAAATTTTAAAATTTGAATAACTAATTGAACTAATTAAATTAATTTGATTTAATATCAAATATCAAATATTATATTTCACCTCATCAAAGATTTAAATCATTATTTAAATATTTTGAACTCTCCAATTTCGTTTAATTTCGACAAAAATTAAAAGTTTCAATTGTATCAAATACAATTAATAAAAACCTTAATTGAATTTAAACACTTCAAATTCAAAATCCTAATTTCGAATCTCAATATTTCATAACCACTCAATTCAGTAATCCAAGATTATTATACAAGCTAGTAAAGGGACCTTATGGACCTAGATCACGAGCTCCAACGATTTAAGATTAATTGGCTAAACTCTTTAGACCAAATTAAATCAATATTCGTTAACTACTTAGACACACCACTATAGCTCGGTACTTGCACTCTCCTCACTGTAGATATATTTCTGTCCACTTTAACCATGATTAGTAAGTCGACCCTTCACAGGTTGTTCGTATTCCCAGCTAGGTCAAAATTACCGTTTTACCCTTATAAATACATCTTGCTTCTTAAGCTCCCATTGAGCCTCTATTGAACAATTGGTTTATAGCCCAACGAATAAACCATGCCCCTCTTGATCAGGAGAGGGTGGGGCCCCATTGTTCAAGACCAGAAATTAGTACTTAAGAGAACAACCTATTTGCTAACCCTAAACTGGGTAGGAGTGGATTCTATCTTGCAGAACTATGTCCCTAGCTATCTATCTGGTCTTACCCCTAAAATGGGAGGCTTATGAAGCAGTGTTGTTGGACTACTCTCACCTATGAAAATCAAAGGATAATCCCAAATAAACAGGAGTTTGTAGTTAGCTCAGGATTAAGATCGAGTTACCCTAGGTCATTGAATTTTGAAATAGTCAGTTTTAGCAGTAAGCAATCGTTATAAAGAAAAGTGACTATTTCGAGGTTTGGTCTTATGCAAACTCATTGCATAGGATGCCTCCACTTACATGTCTCCAAATGAATGATTTTGGGATCACATCTTTTGTATTAGTATACAAAATGGGCCACATCTAATAGTGTCACTAGGATGAGATACCCAATCTCATCCATATACTTAGACCATTTTGGCTATATACTAAAATTGTCGCCACATCAAGTTAAAGTTTTCAAATTATAGCCATGGATTTGTTTATTGGATTTTTATACCAGAATGCAATATCAACAACAATTTATTGAATAAAATACTCAACAAAACTTTTATTGATGAATAGAATATGTTAATAATATTTACAAACTGTGAGTTTAGGACATTCTACCTACCACTGCCAAACTATGCCTTTCTTCAAATAACTTGGTCAGTGGGCCAACTATTCTTTAGAACCCTTCGATGAATCAACGGTAATAGTTGGCCAATACCAAGAAGGAATGTAACTCGGTTAGAGAGGTGGGGGCCCACCACTCCTGTATAGCCTATAACTTCTCACCATCTATTCCAATATTTCCATATTCAAGTACGTGTCCCAAGAAGTTTATTCTCCGTTGCGTGAAAGCACATTTCTCTTTCTTGACATACAATTGATTCCGTCGCAACTTATCAAAGACTAATTGAAGGTGAAGTTGGTGTTCTTCTAGGGTAGATTGTAGACAACTATGTCATCCAGATAAACCACCATAAACTGGTCGAGATACTTGTGAAAAACTTGGTTTATCAAGGTATAGAATATTGCAAGGGCATTTGTCAGGCCAAAGGGCATCACAAGAAATTCAAAGGCTTCGTATCTTATCACACAAGTGATTTTTGGTTCGTCACCTTCTGCTATGCGAACTTGATAATAACCTGATAAGGGATTGATTCGTAAAGTATCGAGCTCCATTCAACTGATCAAACAAATCAGATATGATCGACATGGGGTACTTGTTGTGAATCGTGACATTGTTCAAAGCCCTGTAATTGATACATAGCCGTAATGTCCCATCCTTCTTCTTCTGAAACAGACCGTGGGTCCCCATAGGGCACTTTCACTGGGTGGATGAAGCCAACATTTAGTAGCTCATCTAGTTATTTCTTGAGTTAAGAGTCATTCGATAAGAATTTTTCACCGACGATTTGGCTCCCGACATCAGTTCAATTTCACGATCGATCTTCTTTTGGGGTGGTAAAGTCTTTGACAAGTTTCACGGCATGACATCGACACATTCATTCAGAACTTTCTGGATTTCAATAGGAACATGCTCTTTCCCAGTAGGCTTCTCAACTGGGATAGCCATAAAGGTGGGCTCCTCTCTACTGAGCCTCTTCTTCAAATGAAGGGCGGAGATAATTCTCACTCCGCTAGGTTACTTGATGTTAGCTAGAACTATCGTGGGATTGCTGCTTGTAATAACTTGGCACTTAGAAAAAGGCATGGGGATGACTTTATGTTCCAAGAGTAACTTCATTCCGAGCACAACGTCAAAGTCATTCATGTGCAAAAAAATAAAATTAACATTTCCATTCCATTCGCCCATTTTCAGGAATACTCTTTTTGATATCCCCATAATGAGGAGGGCTTCAGAGCTAATAACTTTCATCTTGCCCATGTCTCTCTCGACCTTCAATCTCAGGCGTCGAGCCTCCGACTTCAAAATGAAGTTATGGGTTTTCCCTGAGTCTACCATGGTGCCTTTTGCAGGTTTGGAGTTGATGACTATGTCAATGAACATAAGTCTTCTTTTTGATGCATCCTTATGATAAGAGGATTTCTTTAGGATTGCTGACAAGAATTTCAATGCTCCCACTCGAGAAGTTTCCCCATCCTTTTTTTTCCTTTTCAGGTTCAACTTCTTCCTCTATTCCACTACTATATTATACTAAGGCTTGTAAGGTTGTCAAGGCAGCTTGGTATAGGCACTTGGTTACTCAGTGAGGGCCTTGCAAGAGAAGGGCTTTTATTGGTTTGGTTTTGCTTGATAGGACTCGAGAGGGGCCTGCACCTGTGGTTTGCGATTTCTTGTCGTTCACGAAGTTCTTTGAGGGATTAGGCTTGGAAGCCTTATTCCCGTGATTCAATGCTTGTGCGTTTTTCTTTTGAGGAACTTGTTCACCGCTGTAGTTAAGTAATCTCTCCCTTGTGGCCAGAGCGGAATCAAGGTCCTGAACTTTCTACTCATATAATTTAGTTCTCCCGTGGCTTTAGCCCTTCAACAAAGCAGAACACTTTATCATTCTTGGACATGTCCCTGATGTCTAGCATGACAGCCGAGAATTATTTCACGTAGTCCCTGATTGTCCCTATGTGTTTAAGTTCTTGTAGTTTCCTTTTTGCAATAAACTCGACATTCTCTGGGAAGAACTGAGCTCTTAGTTTTTTTATGAGATATTCCCATTTATCGATGATGCACAGACCATTCTGAATATCATTCACTTTGGACCTCCACCACAACTTTGCATTATCAACAAGATGCATAGATACCAACGTCACCTTTGTTTCTTCATCGACGGTTCCACTCATTTTGAAATACTGTTCCATGTCAAAGATGAAGTTCTCAAGCTATTTAACATCACAATTCCCATCGAAAGCTTTGGGCTTTGGGATCTTGAACTTGTTAGATACAATGCATGTCTGGTTCGAGGTCTGGTTCCCCACCGTCTGCATTGTTAAATTCACTTGCCTTTTCATTTATGACATTTTAGATTTGATGGCATCTATTGTTGCTCTAAATTTTTCGGTCAGGTCATTGAAAAACTTTAGTATGTTCTTTTGCGAACTATCAAGCTCTTTGACACACTCCTCCAAGTGTGCGACAGAGCTTGTGGAGCTATCCTCATGCTCAAAACTACCAGGTCGTGTAGTTTTATGTTCCAACGAATCAACTCTCAGCAACAAATTTTTTTATTGGTAGACCATTTACTCGGGCATTCAGTGCCTCAATTCCTTTGACCTTTTCCTCTAACCCATCAAGGTGGGTTTGAACGTATCTCTCTTCGTCGAACAATTCCCTCAGATACAAAAAATTACTTTTCAACATCAGTAAGTCGCTCAAGCTGCAACTTCAAAATTTTTTTCGTTGTAGACATGATTGCGGTCTTTACTAGCCAAGGAGCTAACTAAGCTCTGATACCACTTATCATAATCGCAAACTTTCGTATACGAAATAGGCGATTGTGCGGCACTTGCTCTAGTCAACCGTGTAAAAATCGAAAGTGGTTTTATAAAACGTTTTGAGAGAAAATGGTTTTATAAAATGTGAGAGAGGAAAAACATTGAAAACACCATTAAAGAATGCATTGAAGTCTAACAATTGCAAGAAAGCTTTGATTACAAAGAGTACATCAATACATTGGTCGGGAAGTTGACTAGTGGGTTTTCCCTATAGGAGTATATCAACATGCAATGGAAGCAACAAGGATTAATAAGAATTCTAATGTATTAATTTTGGCTATAAATAAAGCATGCTCACACAATAACAAGAGAGTTTCAAATCATACATTTGTAGAACCTCTTGAATCTCGAATTCAGCTGCAAATCTTCACGAAATCTTCTTGTTAACCACCTCAAGGCCTTCTCTACTATTCTCTTGGAGTCTTAGATTGAGTTGTGTGAGTCAAAATAAGCTTGAATGAAGGGAGTTTAGAGAAGAAGCTCACTGCTGCACCCCTTTGTAGAACACCTTCTTCAAATCAAGTTTTTTAGCAAAATCTCAACCGACACATGCTCGATTTCCACTTCAATCTTCTCTATTTATTGCAGGACAATCATGCAATTAAGGTTGCTGCATGAGGAGCAACTCATACTTGGAAGATTGAATAGAAAATCAAGTGGGATTAGTGTGAGCTACATAGTTAAGTAGTAGAAAAATCCAACTTTTCTAATTTTTTGTTTTCCAATTTCAATTTTTGTTTTATAAATTGATTTCCAAAATCAATTTAGTTTTCAAAATTAAAAAAATTATTAATTTTATAAAATTAATTTCCTAATAAAATTAATAATAAATAATTAATTAAACAATTTAATTAATTCTAATTAATTTAATATCAAATATTAAATTAATTTTACACAAATTCCACCTTCATGAATCATTATTCATGAATTTAATATTTCTATCATATTTAAATATTAATTAAATTCTCCAATTCCGTTTAATTCTAAAATTAAATGTGTAATTATAACACATATAATTACTAATTCCCTTAATTCTAATTTGAACATTTCAAATTAACTTATCACGCTACTCTAAGGCTAATCTATTTAGAATCTAGTAGGGAGACCTCGTGGACCTACAGATCATGGGCTCCAACGATCTGAGATTAATTGGCTAAATTCTTTAACACCAAATTAACCCACATTCGTTAACTAATGGGCCACTCCACTAAAGCCCATAGTTGCATTCCCTTCACTGTAGATATATTATGTCCACTCGATATAACCATGATTAGTAAGTAAACTCTTCACAGGTTGTTTGTAATAACGACTAGGTCAAATGTCTATTTTACCCCTGAGATTACCTCTGGTTCCTTAAGTCTCACTGATCCTCTAATAAACAATTAGTTTATGACCCGATCAACAAACCGAGCCTCTATCGAGCCAATGAGAGGGTGGGGCCCCTTGTTCAAGACCTGTAGCTGTCTCTTATACACATCTAGATGTGTATAAGAGACAGAGTCAGTACTTAAGGAAACAACCTCTCTACTATCCCTGAAAGCGGGTAGGAGTGAATTCCATCTTGTACTCTATGTCCCCAGCTATCTACCCGGTCTTACCCCTAAAATGGAGGTTTATTGAGCCGATGTTGTTGAGCTAACCCTCACCTATGCAAATCTATGGATAATTTCGAATAAATAGGAGTTCATAGTTATCTCAGGATTAAGGTCAAATTACCTAGGTCATCGCTTTGAAATAGTCATGCTTAAACAGTAAACAACGTTATAAAGTAAGTGCGATTGATTTCATGGTCTGATCTTGTACAAACCTATTGCACAGGACGCCCCCACTCCTCATGTCATAACATGTACGAATTAGGATCACATCTTCTGTAGCACTTTACAACTCTTTGTAATAACTACAGAGTGGGCCACATCCAATAGTGTTACCAGAATAAGACACCCAATCTTATTCATATATTATAGATCATTTTAACTATTTACTCGAACTTAATACACTTTTATGTCTCCACATAAAGTTAAGTCCTCATGTAATAGTCATGGATCTTTTAGTTTATTGGATTTATTTCTAAAACGAAATAAGCAATTCATATATGTAATAAAAACTTATTGGAATTTTTGGAAATAAGTTTAAATGTTTACAAACCACGAGTTTTAGGACATAAAACCCAACAAACTCCCAATTGGACTAAAACTCTAGTGATAACTTAAATATCAGAATATGTAAAACTGAGTTTTTCGGTTTTACATAGAAATACAATAAACTAGGGCATCCCATACCTATGGTTTACCATTCGGTATCCCATACTCAACTTTTTTCCCACTTGCGCTAGGTTATTAACCTGGTATTCCTAGTCTTACTTGGTGATTCTCAAACATTTTAGCCAACAAAATCATTATAAACATGTTAACGTACAATAGACTTCTTATTAAACTATATGAGGAATGCATCTTATTTGCACAATACTTGTTTCTCAATAATGGCTAGGAAGTCAAACAATCCTCCCACTAAATCGAGGTACTCTCAACTCTTTGAATAAGACACATCTGACCTGTCTAAACAACTCTTATTTACAGTGTTAATTCAGTAACTTTTTATTGATATATGCAAGCTTTTATGGAAACAAATAATACATGGTGATCTTGGAATACTGTTTACAGTGTTAATTTAGTAACTTTTAATTAATATATGCATGATTGTCCTACAATAAATACAGAAGATTGAAGTGGAAATCAGGCATGCATCAGTTGAGTTTTTGCTGAAAAACTTGAGTGGAAGAAGATGTTCTTCAAGAGGGTGCAACAGTGAGCCTCTTCTCCAAATTCCTTTCATTCAAGCTTATTTTGAGTCCCACAACTCAATCTAAGGCTCCAAGAGAATAGTAGGAAGGCCTTGAGAGGCTCCACAAGAAGATTTGGAGAAAATTTGTAGTTGAATTCGAGATTCAAGAGGTTCTACAAAGGTATGATCTGAAACCATCTTATTATTGTGTAAGCATGCTTTATTTATAGCCAAAATTAATGAATTAGAATGCTTATTGATACTTGTTGCTTCCATTGTATGTTGATATACTTTTAAGCTGGGTATGGAATACTGAATGGTAAACCATGGGTATGGGATGCCCTAGTTTATTGTACTTCTCTGTAAAACTAAGAAACTCAATTTTATATATTCGGATATATATAAGTTACCATTGGAATTTTAGTCCATGTGGGAGATTGTTGAGTTTTATGTCCTAAAACTCGTGGTTTGTAAACATTTAAACTTATTTCTCAAAATTCAATAAGTTGTTATTGAATATATGAATTTCTTATTTCGTTTTAGAAATAAATCCAATAAACTAAAAGATCCATGACTATTACATGAGTACTTGAACTTTATGTGGAGACATAAAAGTGGATCAGGTACGAGTAAATAGCCAAAATGATCTATAGTATATGAATAAGATTGAGTGCTTTATTCTGGTAACAATATTGGATGTGGCCCATGGTATAGTTGTTACAAAGAGTTGTTAAGTGCTATAGACAATGTGATCCTAATTCGTACATATTATGACATGAGAAGTGGGGGCGTCCTGTGGAATGAGTTTGTACAAGATCAAACCATGAAATCAATCACTCTTCCTTTATAACGCTGTTTACTGTTTAAGACTGACTATTTCAAAGCGATGACCTAGGTTACTTAACCTTAATCTTGAGCTAACTATGTCTCCAACTATCTACCCGGTCTTACCCTTGAAATGTAGGTTTATTGAGTCGGTGCGAGCATTGCAATGTTGCCTGGGCAAAAGCTCACGATCTAGAAATCTGCAGCTCGACCTTTTTCACTTCTTTCTTCAATTAGAACTTAATTTCAACTCTAATGACTCCAAATAAATTACAGGCTGTTGAGCACACATATAAGCTCATCAAACAAGAGCCAATTACAAATTTAATCAAGGAATCAAAGAGAATTTAAATGCCAAAACTCAAAAAAGCATATAAGTCCACCATTTTTATATATTTCATGAAAAAACACCCACCACACCAAAACTAAACCAAATTGAATGCTAAAATGATGCTCTGATACAAATTGTAGGAGTATATCAACATGCAGCGGAAGCAACAAGGATAAATAAGTATTCTAATTTATTAATTTTTGCTATAAATAAAACATGCTCACACAATAATAAGAGGGTTTCAAATTATACCTTTATAGAACCTCTTGAATCTTGAATTCAACTGCAAATCTTCTCCAAATCTTCTTGTGAACACCTCAAGGCCTTCCCTACTATTCTCTTAGAGCCTTTGATTGAGTTGTAGGACTCAAAATAAGCTTGAATGAAGGGAATTTAGAGAAGAAGCTCACTGCAGAAACTTGAAGAACACTTCTTCAACCTTTCAAGTTTTCAACAAAACTTCAGCAAGTTCATCAGATTGCATGCCCGTTTCTCAGCCCAATCTCCTTTATTTATTGCAAGACAATCATGCATAATAGATAGCTACATGAAAAGCACCTCATGCTTAGAAAATTGAATTAAGACTTGGTGGGAAATGAGTGAGCTCCTAAGTTGGTATTAATGGAAAAATCCAATTTTCCATTTTGTATTTTCCAATTTCAAATTGATTTCCAAAATAAATTTTGATGTCAAAATTGAAAAACTTTATTAATTTTTCAAAAATTAATTTCCTAATAAAATTAATAATAATTTTTTAATAAAAATCAATTAATTTCAATTAATTAAATATCAATTATTAAATTAATTTTACACAAATTCCACCATCATGAATCCCTATTCATGAGTTTAATATTTAAACCATATTTAAATATTAATTAATTCTCCAATTCTATTTGATTCTAAAATTAAACGCGTATTATAACATATATAATTACTAATTTTCTTAATTTTAATTTGAACGTTTCAAATAAACTTATCACGCAACTCTAAGGCTAATCCATTTACGAGCTAGTAGGGGAACCTCGTGGACCTACAGATCATGGGCTCCAAAGATCCGAGATTAATTGGCTAAACTTTGAACACCAAATTAACCCCAATTCGTTAACTAATGAATCACTCTACTAAAGCCCATAGTTGCATTTCCCTCACTGTAGATATACTATGTTCACTCGATATAACCATGATTAGTATGTTAAGCCTTCATAGGTTGTTCGTAATAACGACTGGGTCAGATGTCTGTTTTTCCCCCGAGATTACCTCTTGTTCCTTAAGTCCCACTAATCCTCTAATGAACAATTGGTTTGTAATTCGATCAACAAACCGAGTCCTTATCGAGCCAATGAGAAGGTGAGGCCCCTTGTTAAAGACTCAGAATCAGCATTTAAGGGAACAACCTCTCTACTATCTCTGAAAGTGGGTAGGAGTGAATTCCATCTTGCACCCTATGTCCCCAGCTATCTACCCGGTTTTACCCCTGAAATGGAGGTTTATTGAGCTGGTGTTTTTGAGCCAACCCTCACATATGAAAATCTAAGGTTAATCCTGAAAAAAAAGGAGTTTATAGTTAGCTCAGGATTAAGGTCAAGTTACCTAGGTTATTGCTTTGAAATAGTCAATCTTAAACTGTAAACAATGTTATATAGTAAGAGTGACTGATTTCGTGGTCCGATCTTATACAACCCATTGCACAGGATGCCCCCACTTCTCATGTCATAACATGTACGTAGGATCACATCATCTGTAGCACTTTACATCTCCTTGTAACAACTACAGAGTGGGCCACATCCAATAGTATTACCAGACTAAGGCAACCAATCTTATTCATATACTATCGATGATTTTCACTATTTACTCAAACCTGATCCACTTTTATGTCTCCACATAAAGTTCAAGGACTCATGTAATAGTCATGGATCTTTTAGTTTATTGGATTTATTTCTAAAATGAAATAAGCAATTCAGATATTCAATAACAACTTATTGAATTTTCAAAAATAAGTTGAAATGTTTATAAACCACGAGTTTTAGGACATAAAACCCAACAGATTTTATGGAAACAAATACATGGTGATCTTGAACTATATTCCAATAATTGGAATGATGTTGAGAAAACAGTTTAAGGTAATTAGAAAGTTTTTCATCGGATTTTATGTTCTATCAAATAGACCTAGAAATCTTAAACTTTCTATACTTTTGATCAAATCAAAGCATTTCAGTTTTATTTTACCTAACAAGTTTTGTATACTTTGAACTTTTCAAGTGTTCTAAACTTATCACTTAGGTTAAATAACTACTTGCCTTAATTGATTTCTAGCCGTTTTAAATATCTAAATATTTGCAAATGGCTTTTAACTAGGTTGGTTCTTAACAGAAGTTGCTATGTGATAGAACAAATCTAATTTTCGCTAATGAACATTTCATTTACAACAAAAATATATACAATTTATTCTTTTACATACAAGATAAACTAACTTTTATTACAATAATAAAAGTTGATAAGATCATCTTTAGCCAGCAACATCTCCCACTGGTCATGTTGAGCAAATAGTCCTCAGGAACTAGTTTGCCTGTTTTGCCTTCTCTGCTCTCTTCTCAGCAAGGTACCAAGGCAGTTTCTCTTCCAGTGCCCTTCCTCGTTGCAGTGGAAACACTTTCCTTCGTCTGCAGCGTTATCCTTGCCTTTTTTGCTAGCGGTTTTCTTCTTCCCTTTCCCTTTGCTCTTCTTAATAGGCATACTCTTACTCTGTGAAGAGGAAGCAACATCAGGCTTTTGGGAGGATGTTCCTCTTTTCTCAGTGGTAGTAACGTGTACTTTCAGTTCCAGACCTTTAGCTCTCATCATTGTCTGAAAAGCTTGTAGATCATTCAGAAGAGTAGTCAAGTTGTATTCAATTTTATTCATAAGCGCGTTCGTGCAGAACAATAGAAAACTCTTTGGAAGAGATTCTAGAATAAAACCGACTTGACTTCTCTCATCAACCATAGCTCCATTTATCTCTGCCACATTGAAATAAACCATTATATCCAGGACATGTTCTATAATAGAGGCCCCTTCTTTCATTCGACAGTTGTAAATGTATTTAATAGCATCATGCCTTAGGGAGAAGGACGGTTGTCTGAACATCCCACGTAGAGATTCTATAATCTATTTGGTAGTATCTATAGTCTCATGTTTCTTTGCCAAAAAATCAGATATGCTTGTGAGGATATAGGCGCGAGCTTTATCATTAGCATTGATCCATCTATTGTACGTATCCCAAACAGTTCGGTTTGTGTTTGAGCTAGGAATGGGAGGACAATTCTTTATTACTGTAAATGGTCTATCACCAACATAGAATTCAGATTTGATTTCCAAATTGCATAATTATCCTCAATCAGTTTATCAGACGCCAACAATTGTACTAGTGAACTTGTCATTCTGAAAAATATAAACAAATTATAAGTGAATTGCTTTTAAATCAAATCAAGTTTTAGCAAAGTAATAATATACCCAAGATTACTTTTGCAACGATACTACAACAAGACATTCTTACTAAATACTATCTTCAAAATAACTCATATTCCGATAGTCATTTAGCTACCGTTTTTGGTCAGAAATTACTAACTCTTTAGTAATTCTGTAAGTGTAATCTTCTGTTTTTAGACCTCAGAAGTCTGATCCCAGCGATGCTCTCGAAGTCGGAAAGTCAAAGTTGAAACCGACTTTAGAAATCTTATCCCTTTCTGGAGTTTGAGTTGTTCTGAATCCTATGTTAAAACCTTCAGAGGGGATAGTCGACGATAAACAACTAACGCGACCTACTTAAAGATGACAAGTAGACGCAACCTAGGAATCTCATGGTTCAAACCAATAGAAGAGACTGTAGGATATGTTTACACATATCCTTCACCTACTTACTATGAACTACTTCTCCCATTCACTTTGGTCTTGATCTATAACGAACACTTTCCAAATGGAGGTCACTTCCAAAGTGACATGAAGTGCTGCCTGGATCTCACAGGGGGAATTATATAGGACGTGAGAATTGAAATCAATATATCATATATTTGATTTTCCATTGAACAACTTTCTCTCATTCACCATGATCAATTCACACAAACACTTTCCGAATGGAGGTCACTCCCAGGGTGACATGAAGTGCCACATGAAACTTTTAGTGTGAACATCTTGAGAACGTGAAAATTTAAAATCAAAACGTCACATTTGATTCTAAGGTGAACAACTTCCCCTATTCACCAAAATCTCGATTCATGTAAATACTTTCCAAATGGAGGTCACTTCCAAGGTGACACGAAGTGCGACATGAATTTCGATTGTGAAACTCTTAGGGACATGAGAGCTAGAAATAATCATATCATATATGTTTATTGTTCTCCCACTGGAGCCTTCTAACATATCATATACGTTATTTGATTTTCACTAAAGTGTTCCAATAGCATATCATATATGTTATTAAACTCCCATTGAAGTGTTCTAATATTTAAACAAGGCATACGTTTCTTTAGGTTTGTTTGGGCTAATTAAACAACTTAAGTCTAAGTATAAAGTTTATATTTGGATTTAACCTATGATGTCTAGGTGATAAACTAGTTTTAAAATCTCACATCACTCATGTATTAATCATAAAACTAATTAACAATGCTCAATTATTTGACCATAATCCCCAGGTAGGAGGTGTTTCGTAGAATGTCAACTTAAATACCTCCAGCTTTTGACAGGATTATATACCGATTGAGTTTGTAACCCGACTTTTACAAGTTTAACGACCTATTTTAACTATTAAAACGAGTGGTTATCTTACGTGAGCATGCAATTGTTCTTTATAGATTTTAAATGTCTAACCCAATTTTATGACAACTTACAAAATTTTAGACATGCTAAACATCCACAACATACATCAAAGGCATTCAATATTTAATATAACATTTATATTAAATAAAAGAAACCCTAAACATGCATATTATATATTATAACATTGTATAACATACTTTCAATACATGTAACATGCTTCCCATGGTGGGATTTTAAATCTACATGACATACTGTATGCACATACAAGATTTATTTAATTATAACATACATCACATGTATAAATAATTAAACACATACTGATATTGTTTTAGTTTTGGCATTTTCAAGAAAACAAAGCCTAATTATTACAAAAACCAGTAAGAAACAGCTCCAAAACCCTTCCAGACCACTAGAACCGCTCCATACAGCTTGAACCGGGCGTGAACCGCTTGAATCGGACCAACCAAAACCCTTTTGAAGCTGAACCGGATAGAATTTGAAGAAAATCGGTCAAACTGGTCGATCGTCGATGGTTCTCACTCTGTCAACGGTTCAATCTTGTCAAAGCAGTTGAAAAATCTCGTTGTTGGACAGGAATCTAACTCACTCGATCAAAATCTCGCTTCTCGTTCGAAATCTTGCTAAAACTTGATCAAAATCTCGCTCAAACTCGATTAAAACTTACTGCTTGATCACCCAAACTCGCTTCTTGATCACCCAAACTTATTGCTTGACCCTCGCTCGAATATGAGCAGCATTGCAATGCTCAAGGGTAACATTACAACGTTGCCTTGGCAAAAGCTCACGATCTGGAAATCTTCTAGTAAGACTAAGAATACCAGGTTAATAAACTAAGGCAAGTGGGAGAAAAGTTAGGTATGGGATACCGAATGGTAAACCACGGGTATGGGATGCCCTAGTTCATTGTGTTTCTCTGTAAAACTCAAAAACTCAGTTTTATATATTCGGATATATAAGTTACCACTGGAGTTTTAGTCTAAGTGGGAGTTTGTTGGGTTTTATGTCCTAAAACTCGTGGTTTGTAAACATTTAAACTTATTTCTAAAAATTCAATAAGTTGTTATTGAATATATGAATTGCTTCTTTCATTTTAGAAATAAATCCAATAAACTAAAAGATCCATGTCTATTACATGAGTACTTGAACTTTATGTGGAGACATAAAAGTGGATCAGGTTCGAGTAAATAGTCAAAATGGTCTATAGTATATGAATAAGGTTGGGTGCTTTATCCTGATAACAGTATTGGATGCGGCCCACTCTGTAGTTGTTATAAGGAGTTGTAAAGTGCTACAGACAATGTGATCCTAATTCATACATGTTATGACATGAGGAGTGGGGGCGTTCTGTACAATAGGTTTGTACAAGATCAGACCACGAAACCAATCACTTTTGCTTTATAACGTTGTTTACTGTTTAAGACTGACTACTTAAAAGCAATGATCTAGATAACTTGATCTTAATCCTGAGCTAACTATGTCCCCAGCTATCTATCCAGTCTTACCCCTGAAATGGAGGTTTATTGAGCCAGTGCGAGCGTTGCAACGTTGCTTGGGCAGAAGCTCACGATTTGGAAGTCTGCAACTCGGCCTTCTTCACTTCTTTCTTCAATTACAACTTAATTTAAACTCTAATGACTCCAAATAAATTACAGGCTCTTGTGCACACATATAAGCTCATCAAACAAGAGCCAATTACAAATTTAATCAAGGAATCAAAAAGAATTTAAATGCCAAATCTCAAAAAACCATATCAGTGTACAATTTTCATATATCTCATGAAAAAATACCCACCAGACCAAAATTAAACCAAATTGAATGCTTAAATGATGCTCTGAACCAATTGTAGGAGTATATCAGCATGTAATGGAAGCAACAAGGATCAATAAGCATTCTAATTTATTAATTTTGGCTATAAATAAAGCATGCTCACATAATAATAAGAGGGTTTCAAATCATACCATTGTATAACCTTTTGAATCTCGAATTCAGTTGTAAATCTTCTCCAAATCTTCTTGTGAACAACCTCAAGGCTTTCCCTACTATTCTTTTGGAGCCTTAGATTGAGTTGTGGGACTCAAAATAAGCTTGAATGAAGGGAATTTGGAGAAGAAGCTCACTGCTGTATCCTCTTGAAGAACACATTTTTCAACTCAAGTTTTTCAGCAAAAACTCAACTAATGCATGCCCGATTTCCACTTCAATCTTCTTTATTTATTGTAGGACAATCATGCAATTAAGGTTGCTGCATGAGGAACAACTCATGCTTGGAATATTGAATAAAAAATCAAGTGGGATTAGTGTGAGCTACTTGGTTAAGTAGTGGAGAAATCCAACTTTTCTCATTTTTGTGTTTTCCAATTTCAATTTTTGTTTTATAAATTGATTTCTAAAATCAATTTAGTTTTCAAAATTAAAAAATTTATTAATTTTTAAAAATTAATTAAAAAATTCTAATAAAATTAATGATAAATAATTAATTAAACAATTTAATTAATTCTAATTAATTTAATATCAAATATTAAATTAATTTTACACAAATTCTACCTTCATGAATCCTTATTCATGAATTTAATATGTAAATCATATTTAAATACTAATTAAATTCTCCAATTCCGTTTAATTCTAATATTAAACGCATAATTATAACACATATAATTACTAATTCCCTTAATTCTAATTTGAACATTTTTACACCAAATTAACCCCCATTCGTTAACTAATGGGTCACTCCACTAAAGCCCATATCCATCTTTATATATTTAAATCATATTTAAATATATAAATTCTTCTACTTCGTTTAATCAAATTAAACATGTAATTATATCTCATATAATTACTAATTCCCTTAATTCTAATTTGAACGTTTCAAATTAATTTATTACGCTATTCTAGAGCTAGTCCGTTACGAGCTAGTAGGGGGACCTCACGGACTTACAGATCATGGGCTCCAACGATCCGAGATTAATTGGCTAAACTCATTAGACCAAACTAATCCCCATACGTTAACTAATGGATCACTCTACTAAAGCCCATAGTTTCACTCCCCTCACTGTAGATATATTATGTCCACATGGTTTAACCATAATTAACAAGTCGACCCTTCACAGGTTGTTCGTAATAACGGTTGGGTCAAATATCTATTTTATCCCCGAGATTACGTCTTATTCCTCAAGTCCCTACTGATCCTCTAATGAACAACTAGTTTGTGATCCAATCACTAAACCAAACTCTCTCAGCCCAGTGAGAGGGTGGGGCCCCTTGTTCAAGACCTGGATTCAGTACTTGAGAGAACAACCTTTCTCCAATCCCTAAATCGGGTAGGCGTGAACTCCGTCTTGTACCCTATGTCCTCAGCTATCTATCTGGTCTTATCCCTGAAATGGGAGTCTTATTGAGCCAACGCTGTTGAGCCAACCCTCACCTATATAAATCTAAGGATAATCCCGAATAAATAGGAGTTTATAGTTAACTAAGGATTAAGGTCAAGTTACCAAGGTCATCGCTTTGAAGTAGTTAGTTCTAAACAGTAAATAGTGTTATAAAGTAAGAGTGACTGATTTTATGGTCCGATCTTGTACAACCCCATTGCATAGGATGCCCCCACTCCTCATGTCATAACATGTATGAATTAGGATCACATTGTCTGTAGCACTTTACAACTCTTTGTAACAACTACAGAGTGGACCTCATCTAATGGTGTTACCAGAATAAAGCATCCAACCTAATTCATATACTATAGGTAATTTTGACTATTTACTCGAACCTGATCCACTTTTATATCTCCACAAAAAGTTCAAGTACTTGTGTAATAGTCATAGATCTTTTAGTTTATTAGATTTATTTCTAAAATGAAACAAGCAATTCATATATTCAATAATAACTTATTTAATTTTCAGAAATAAGTTTAAATATTTACAAACCACGAGTTTTAGGACATAAAACCAAACATTCATTATAGTGCAATCTAAACAATTTCTAATATTCCCAGCTTGCATATCAAAAGTGGCTAGCGGTTACTCGCATGGAAAACAACATGAAATAAAAACCAACTTGCTAAACTAATTATAAAACTTAAAAGTAGGATGATTGAGGATGGTTTGGACATGCAGCCATGGGCTAACATTACCTTGGATGAGCATGCCTAAGACACCAGGTAGCGAGCGAGAAGGCATCATGCACACGGTGTGTGAAAGATGCAGCCTTAGTACCATCTTTGCATAAGCTGTCAAATGTGTACTCCAGGTTAGGCAAGTTTGGTCTGATAAAAAGGGAAGCATAATTCATCAAACTCTAAGCTACATTCTTGTATGCATGACATGTGGCAAACATTTTGAGAGGCACTTAATAATAGAAGATTATTATTAAGTGTGCTTATCCAACTAAGCTAGCAAGCATGATTATAGATAAGAATGGTAGACGTTCATGATTAAGGGCATCATGGGTGGTTATTCCCGAGTTTGCAGGAAGATGGTCCTAAAAATGTGGAAGTGGAGTAGTGGTGAGAAAAATAAGTCCCAATGTGTGGGAGGCTATTTAGTAGTGGGACATGATCTATTTAAGGGTCCTAAAATGTAGGGGATTAATTAGTCATGGAGGAGTGGTCCTAAAGTTAAGGAAGAGTGGCCGATTTTCAACCCCACTAGGACCGCTCTCACATTTCTCTCCTACTTCTACTCCCCCCACACTATAAAAGGATGACCTTGGGGGTTGTCAATGATAGAGTAAATTAACATGCAGTAAAAAAAAAAAAAAAACAGAATCAATAAGCACTTTAATTACACTTAATTTGAGTTTAAAACATGCTTTTGAAGTACAATTTCACAAAAGGGTTTGTTGAACACAATACCTTTGATGAACCCTCTTTAATTCCCATTGAATTCCACGAATTGATGCTTTAACTTTCAAGTAAACCACTACAAAGATCTTCTCTACTATTCTCTTGCAAGGATTGTGTGGTGAAAACATTGAATTGAGCTGGTTTTTGATAAGATTGAAGAGAGTTCGGATGGAAGAATTTCTGCAAGTTTGCATGAAAAACTAAATTGAAGTTAAAAATTTCAATATATACATGAATTTCATGCAATTAACTTAACACACTTGATGCTTGAAATTGAAGTGGCATGAGGTGGAAATTTGAGTGGGAAAATTCAAGATTGGATTTTTCCACTTTCAAATTTAAAACTAATTTTAATTTTATGCATTTTGATTAATTTAATTTCATTAAAATATGATTTTCAAAAAATCAATTTTAATTTTAATTTTGTAATTTTTAATTTTAATAAATTCAAATTTAATTAATCAAAATTCAAATTTTGATCAATTTCAAAATTTGAATTTAAAATTGGATAATTAATTAAACTCATTTAATTAATTAAATTTAATATCAAATATTAAATATAATATTACACCTCATCTAATATTTAAATCAATATTTAAATATTTTGAACTCTTCAATTTTGTTTAATTTCAATAAAATCAAACGTTTCAATTGCATCAAATACAATTAATAGAAACCCTAATCGAATTTGAACATCTCAAATTCTAAACCCTAATTTTGAATCTTATCAAATTTACTCAATTTATTAATCTAGTTTACGAGCTAGTAGAGGGACCTTATGCAGCTACAGATCATGAGCTCCAACGATTTACAATTAATTGGTTAAACTTTTTTAATCAAATTAATTACTATTAGTTAACTACCAAGACATACCACTATAGCTCGATAGTTGCATTCTCCTCACTGTAGATATATTTATTTTCATTTTAACCATAATCGGTAAGACAAACCTTCACAGGTTGTTTGTATTCACAGCTAGGTTAAAGTTATTGTTTTACCCCTATAAATACATCTTGCTCCTTAAGCTCTCACTAATCCTTCATTGGACAATTGATTTATGGCCCAACTTATAAATCATAACCCTCTCAATCATGAGAGGGTAGGGCCTCGTTATTCAAGACTAGGTTAGCGCTTAAGAGAACAACCTATCTGTTAACCCTAAGTTGGGTAGGAGTAAATTCCATCTTGCAAAGCTATGTCCCTAGTTATTTATCTGGTATTGTCCCCAAAATGGGAGATTATTGAGCAGTGCTGTTGAACTCCTCTCACCTATGCAGAAGAAAGGATAATTCCGAATAAACAAGAATTCATAGTTAGCTCATGATTAAGATCGAGTTACCCTAGGTCATAGAATTTGAAATAGTCAATTTTAACAGTAAACGGTCGTTATAAAGAAAAGTGACTATTTCGAGGTTTGGTCTTATGCAAACTCATTACACAAGATGCCTCCACTCACATGTCTTCACATGAATGATTTTTGGATCACATCATTTGTATCAATATACAAAATGAGCCGCATCCAATAGTGTCACTAGGATGAGGTAGCTAATCTTATCCATATACTTATAGATCATTTTGGCTATATACTAAAACTTGATCCTCTTTTTTGTCGCCACAAAAAGTTACCAAATTCTACTTGAGCGTCCAAATCTGGGTCAATCCCAGCAAAGACATCTCTGAACAAGGTTCTAGCACCATGCCAAATGTGTCCGAAGAAGAAGAACAAAGCAAACGAAGCATGCCCAAAAATAAACCAAAAGTATTCATATTATAGCCATAGATTTGTTTATTGGATAAAAGAATGCAATATCAACAAAAGTTTATTGAATAAAATGCTCAATAATATTTTTATTGATAAATAAAATATGTTAATAATATTTACAAACTGCGAGTTTAGGACATTCCCAACAGCCCAAGGCATCCATTCCTTTAGGTATTTTACTCCTTTTTGGAAGGATCCTATGCTAAGGAAGATCTCTCTCGTATGGAGTCTTCTTGTCTCGAGTCTTGTGAAGTATGGGTTTTGTAGTACTTGGTAATAAAGTGTTATATTTCCACCATGTGCATGTGTTCCTCTTCCTCTCCTCTCTAGCTGAAATATATTCTGAGCATATCAAGGGCTCTTGGGAGCATTTGGATGTTTCTATGAGTGTTTTGGGAAAGTTTACTATAAGATGACTAAGGAACCTCCTTAAGCTGATATGGGTGAAAGGGTGAAAAATCCATAGCGGGATTCTCACCTGTAACACAAGTTTCTTGAGAAATTCCATCCGTTTAATGATGAAAGGATGCGTACCCCCTACTGCGCCCAAAATGTTAGTGTTGACATTCAACATGCGGAAACAATTAGGATCTTAAGCACTCTAATTCCATTAATTTTAGTAGACCAACAAGCATGCTTATATTAAGGAAATAGGATTTCTGAAGTATATACCTTTGATGAACTCTTCAAATCAGCAACTCTTCAGCTTGAAATTGATCAAGAATTTGATGTAGACCACTACAAGATCTTCCTTACTATTCTCTTGGCCCTTAGATTTGATGGTGAAATCCAAAATGAGAAGTAGCTTAGGGAATCTTTTGGAGATGAGAAAGTTTTATATGGAAATATATGAAGAACTTTTATTTCTCCAAATTTCCAAATCTGCCTCAACTACTTAAAGTAGCTAAAAATTTTCCTTTTTGTTCAATCGTACATACGAACTATTTGTACCTAAAATTGACAACAAAACTAACAACTAATAGTGGAATTTTTTGTGTCTAAATAAGTGGATTTTGTGGGATAATCCCATTATCCAATTTCTTTATTGATTCTCTTAAAATCAATAATTTTAAAATCAATTTACTTAATTGATTAAATAAAATAAAAAACCATTTAAATTAATTTCATACTAAATTAATTAAATAAATAAAGTTAATTTCAAATAATCAATTAAACAATTTAATTAATTAAAATAATTTAATATCAATTATTAAATTATTAAACCATCAATTCCACAATCATGAATCCCCATTAATTAATATTTAAATCATATTTTTGAATATTTTTCAACTCCCCAATTTCATTTAATTCGACAACTAAACGTTTTAATTATATCATATATAATTAATAATTCCCTTAATTTGAATTTAAACGTTTTCAAATTTATTCATCACGTTATTCTAAGGTTTGATCTGTTTGTAAGCTAGTAGGGGGACTTAATGGACCTACAGATCATGGGCTCCAACGATCCAAGATTAATTGGCTAAACTCTTTAAACCAAATTAATCAACATTCTTTAACTACTAGGTCACTCCACTAAAGTCGGTAGCTGCACTCTCTTCACTGTAGATATATTTTTGTCCACTTGATTTAACTATAATCAGTAAGTCAATCACTAAACCAAGTCCCCCTCGAGCTAATGAGAGGGTGAGGCCCTTTGTTCAAGACCTGGAGTCAACACTTAAAGGAACAATCTCTCTACTATCCCTAAAAGAAGTATTCCATCTTGCACCTTATGTCCCTAGCTATCTACCTGATTTTACCCTTGAAATGGGGGGCTTATTGAGCCGATGTTGTTGAGCCAACTTTCACCCATGAAATTCTAAGGATAATACCGAATAAACAGGAGTTCATATTTAGCTAAGGATTAAGATCAAGTCACCTAGATCATCGCTTTGAAATAGTCAGTCTTAAACAGTAAACAACGTTATAAAGTAAGAGTGAGTTATTTCTTGGTTTGGTCTTAAACAAACTCTTTATACAGGATGCCCCCACTCACATTTCTCCGCATGAACAAATCAGGATCATATCATTTATTACAAAGTGGGTCGCATCCAACAGTGTCCTTAAAATAAAGTACCCAACCTTATCTGTATACTATAGCCTGTTTTGGCCATCTACTTGAACTTGATCCACTCTTATGTCTACACATAAAGTCCAAGTATTCATGTAATAACCATGGATCTTAGTTTATTGGATTTAGGTTCTTTCTAAAATGAAATGAGCAATTCATACACTCAATAACAACTTTATTGAATAAACCTCAATAATATATTTATTGTTAACAAAATAAGTTTAATTGTTTACAAACCACGAGTTTTAGGACATAAAACAACAAACTCCCACTTGGACTAAAAATCCAGTGGGTTTACATATACAATTATGTACAATGTTGAGTAAGAGAGAATAAATACAATAAACTAAGGCATCAGATACCTTTTAATTCTCCCACTTGCCCTAGATTTATCTATCTCGTATTCTTAGTCCAAATAAGTGACCCTCAAATACTTTAACCATGAGGGCCTTTATAAATGGATCAACTAAATTGTCTTTTGAGGCCATCTGCGTGACGATCATGTCTCCTTGATGTACTATCTCTCTGATGAGATGGTACTTGTGCTCAATGTGTTTCCCACATTTATGGCTTCTTGGTTCTTTGGAATTTGCAACTACTCCATTGTTATCACAATAGAGGGTGATCGACAGATGAGTCAAGAACTTTCTAAGCGATACTGCTTGCTTGTCAGCTTCACATGCAGCTACACACTTCACTTTCATGGTGGAGTTAGCAATATAAATTTGCTTTATACTTCTCCATACTATAGCTCCTTCATTCAGAGTGAATACTGATTTCGAGGTTGATTTCTTAGAATCCATATCGGTCTGAAAATCAAAATCAATGTATCGAGTAAGGATCAAATCCTTAAAACCATACACGAGCATATAGTCCCTCGTTCTCCGAAGATACTTGAGGACGTTTTTAACAACAGTCTAATGATCATATACAGGATTGGACTGATATCTGCTGACTATTCCAACTGCATAGTATATGTCAGGGCATGCACACAACATGGCATACATCAAACTTCCAACTGCTGATGCATAGGGAATTCGTTTCATAACCTTAACCTCTTGAGGTGGCAAAAGGGCTTACCCAAAGAGAAGGGGTGGACTATGAAAAAACCATCTCTCTGGTTGCCATGATTAAGTCAATTAGAATACTCTTTTTCATTGTTGCCTTTTATGATTAAGAAATTTGACAAATGGATGTCAAGAATACCTTTCTGAATGACTATCTTGAAGAGAGTATCTATATGTCTCAAACAGAGGGGTTTATAGAACAGGTTCAAAAGCAAAAGGTTTGCAAACTTAAAAGATCTATTTATGGGTTGAAACAAGCATCTCGATCCTAGAATATGAGATTTGATACTGTGATCAAATCTTATAGCTTTGAACAGAACGTTGACGAACCTTATGTTTACAAGAAGATTGTCAACAAGACTATAGCTTTTTTGGTTCTATATGTTGATAATATCATACTCATTAGGAACACAAAAGGATTCCTAGCTGACGTTAAGAAATGGCTAGCTTTACAATTCCAAATGAAGAATTTGGGAGATGCACAGAATGTTCTTGGAATCCAAATAGTTCGAAATCGCAAGAACAGAGCACTAACATAATGTTAAACATCTTATATAGACAAGATGTTGTCTAGACATAGAGTACAAAATTCTAATATAGGTATGTTACCTTTCAGGCATAAAATTCATTTGTCTAAGGAACAATGTCCTAAGTCTAGATTCATAGGTCTGTACCTTACTAGCTTGGTCTTGTTTTCTCAAGTAGATCCATTTTCAACCAATAGGTTTTACCTCTTCTGGTTGATCTACAAGTTTCCAGACTGAATTGAAGTACATAAACTCCATTTCTAGGTCCATGGCTTTTATCCATTGGTCTCTATTCACATCTTTTATTTCCTGTTTAAAGGTCCATGAATCCTCTAAGACATCATCAGGTATGACTGTCAAACCCATGTAAAGGTCAGATTGTTGAACAATCCTCCCACAACATCAAGACATTCTTAACTCTTGAGAAGAATGTGACGAACTAATTATTGGGGTTGATGCTCTAAATCTCGTAGGGTCTTGTAGTTTGTAAACACTTATATGAACAAACACTTTGTGATTTATAATATATGATATTTTATTCACTTTAGTCTATAAAATATTTGATATTTTAGTTTCATTAACCACAAACCAATAAACTAAGATCCATGGTTATCGTTGTAACTTAAACATGTATGTGGAGACATACAAGTGGATCGTGTTTTAAGTGATAACCTAAATGGTCTGTAGTATATGGATAAGAAGGGATACCTTATCCTAGTGAAACTATGAGTATGACTCAATTTGTAGGTGTTACAAATGTTGTAAAGTGCTACAAATGATCTGATCCTGATCATTCGTGTATTCGACATGCGAGCAAGGATATTCTATAAAAAGGAGTTTGTATAAGACCGAACCATGAAATGTTTAGTCTCATTACATAACATCATTCATAATTGAGACTTTCATTTTACTAGGATGACCATAGGTAACATGACCTTAATCCTGAGTGAGTTGTGAACTCTTGCTTATGAGGGCAATCCTTTGATTTGCATGGGTAAGAATGGCCAGATCGTTGACTCAATAAGCCTACCATTTTGAGGATTTGTCTGATTGGGGAGATGGGAGCTCAGCTACACAAGATGGAATTCACTCCTTCCCCAAAGCAGGGGTAAGTAGATAAATTGCTCCCTTAAGGCTGATCCTGGGGCTTGAATAATGTAGCACCACACCCTCTCTTGGCCCAAGAGGGGTTTAGTCATAGTAGAACTATGATCTATTGTTCATTAGAGGAATCAGGTACTTAAGAAGTTAGATGTAACTACAAGGGAAAAACGGCAAATTGGTCCAACTATACTTACGAGAGATTTGTGAAGGGTCATCGTACTGTTGATTGGTTATATTCAATGGACACAAAAATATATTTGTAGTGCAAAGAGTGCAGTTGTCAGTCTGTAATGCAGTGCCTGGCAGTTAATGGATGGTGGATAACGTGATTAAATAGTTTAGTCAGTTATTCACGTACCGTTAGAGCTTCAAGCTACGGATCCATAAGGTCCCCTTGGTAGCTTAATGGATTCAAGTTGAGAATCAGTTTTTGGGTTAGTTTGAAATGTTTAAATTAATAAGAGGGAATTTGATTATATATGATATAAATAAATTAATTCAATTATATATGATATAATTGACATAATGTATTTGATACATTATTGTATGATTGAAGGAACTAGTATTTGAATATGATTCAAATATGATTTCTATGAATTAGATTCATAGTTATTAAATTTAATATAAATATAGTTTATATTAAATGCCATAAAATAGAAAAAGAACTATGGTTTATATATTGTATATGATGCAATATTAAAACTATAGATTATAAATATAATATGATAAGCTAGTTATTGTATTTATTTATAATTTTTTAATTTTTTAATTATTTGATAATTAAATTTATTTTTCTCAATAACCAACCTTAGTGGGTGGTTACACGGTTTTATGGCAAAAGTGGGATAAAATGAATTTTTTTTTCTAATTATTCTAACTTCAACGAGACACAATTAGCAATCGAGTAAAAAGAGTTTTACTACACGATAGCTTTAGAGAGCCTAACCGACCGAGTATTGAGTCTATGCGATAGACCTCATCTTTTACACGACAATGTTATCGCTTACTCGATCGTTCTCTTCCTTCACTCTAAACCTTCCCTCTATCCAAAATAAGTCAGAGCCCACCACTCCTGGATTCTCACACCGGGAATACCAGGGTAATCTAGTGGTAGTGTCCAGATTTATTCGAGGATTGAGTTGATACTTGCTGGTATTCGAGGGAGATCGAGTTTGAGTTCTTGCTCGTTGCATTCGTGCTTGGTCGAGGGATATTCTTGAAGAAGTGTTCTTCAAAGGTATTGTCTCTTTAACCTTTGTATTTATTTTAAGAAGCATGCTGTAAAATTATGATTTAATGCATAATCTATTTAGTATGATTGTGAATGTATGTGTTCTTTCACCATGGAGTTTGGACGATCCACTTCCGCTCATAGGTCCTCTATATTTAGAGTCCCTTCAATTGGTATCAGAGCTAGGTTGTTTTGATTTCCAAATTCCATTGCTGTATTGAATGTCATTTATAGTCTTGGTGGGTTTTAAGTATTCTGCAATGTGTTTAATTGCTAAGTGTGTTTGTGGATGTTGTTGATGGATGTTTCGGGATAATTTTCTCTGTTTAAGCTTTCTTTACTTTTACAAAAGTTAATTTGTAAGGGCTCCTGTGTTTTTGGGAATTATTAACTTGCAATCGAGTTTGTATTCATTTTTGTGTTTTTGAGTCGTTCATGAAAAAGCTTCAGACATAAGGAGTAGCTATTCGCTTTGAGGGAGAAGGCGAATCGATGGTCGCATCCTGTAGCTCAATCTACACGATCGTTTAGATTTGGCTATGCGACCGTGTAGAAATGTTCTACTCGATCATGTAGTATTTGCTAAACAATCGTATAGCTAATGCCATGCGATCGAGTTAAGAGTTTACTTGATCGTGTTGCGTTGGCTACATGATCGTGTAGACGCTCGAGGGAAACGATTGCAGAGTATTTGATACTTGACGCATGGCATGCACGCTAAACGATCGTGTAGGCTATCATGCTCATCACATAGTCAGTAGCTACATGATCACTTGGTATATGATACTTGGTGCTTGCTACATGATCGTGTAGACTATCATGCTCCTTGCATAGTCGTTCGCTACACGATTGCATGGCATGGGTTACTCGATGTACGCTACATGATCGCGTGGAATTTCATGCTCATCGCATTGTCATTAGCCACGTGATCATCGCTACATGATCGTTTATACTTGATGTGTGTTACTCGACGATCAGAAGGAATTGCTACACGATCAAGTGACGAGGCTTCAAGGTAGGCGGTTCAAGACCCAGTCTATGTATTCGAACCGATTGACTCGACTTCTTTATTAATAGTTTAGATTTTATTTTTCGGTTTTAAGACATGTTATCTCGGTCCATCAACTTTTATTGAATGTACATATGATGTATGTTTATATTATATGCCATAATATACACCATATAGTTTTAAAATCCACCATAGGTTATGCATTTTATTCATGCATCATCTTTATATTATAAGTGTTATAATATAGTAGTTTGCATGATTAAATTACTTAAAGCATGCTCATGCATCATATAATATAAGAGTTATAATATATGCATGCATTAAAGCATATCCATGCATCATCTTTATTATAAATATTACAATATAAGGATGTATGTTAGCATGTATGCTTAGTTCATTACTTGTTATATAAAAGTAATTATATATTAGTAATGAATGAACATTGCATGAAGCATGACATTTAGGTTTATTTATAAAAGTTATAAATACCATGTGAATATCTAGCTTAGCAATGTGGTTGGTTTTAATTGTTTCATTCTTTATAAGTGTTATAATTAATGAAATTAGAATTAAAATAAATAAGAAAGAGTTGCATAAAAACTTAGGCTTTAATCATGTTTTAAAAGAGTTTTAAAATTTGATTGAGATAGACCTAAGATCATGGTTCTAATGAGATTAGATACCTAAGTTTAATCTTTTAATTCGGTTTAATAGGATTGAATTGACTAATAAAAGATTAAATATGTACCAAATGTATTTATAAGGGACCTTTTCTAAGGCTGGTTTTGGCTAGGCTGGGGTACTTAAGTCAATGGAACGTCATACCCCTACCTGGGAACCTACCTAGAAAGGTGAATTAGATAGATTTATTACATGCATGCAAATTTGATGATAGTTTGTTAAAGTGTTTAATAAGACTTTAATCAAACTTGTTTAATCATCAAAAGCAAATGTTGTTTTTGAGCAAATTAAACAAACTACTTAGTTAAAATCAATAGCCGAATTTACTAAGCTAATGAATCCCTAGGTAGAACATTCAGTGGGAGGTAACTGGGGTATATGATACTTCACTTTACCTCTATACGTTTCTTCCTAAAAAGTTCACATCGTGAGATCTATCCTCGGCCTCGAGGCACCCTGGGAGTGTCCCCTTAAAAAATGGAATTTGGGTAGGTCAATACCAAGGTGAATGGAGAGAATGTTCATAGTAAGTGGGAGTAGGATGCGTGACAACATATCCCTCAGTCTCTCTCATTAGGTTGGATAAAGTTTTTAACGTGCAGTCGCCTCGAGGCACCCTGGGAGTGTCCCTCTAAAGGATGACTGTATTTGCATAACTCTTTATCTAGATCTCCAAAAATGGAAGGGTTGCTTTAGTCTCTTGTCCTAATCTGCTTTTTCCCTACAGTGGACACATTAGGGTGGGACTCTAGGGCCTAAAATGGGGGTTACTGATGCGTTGGAAAAAGAGAGGAAAATAAATATGCATGCATCTTAGTTATGCATTGATCTCCATGCATCGAGGTCATGCGTTGGACTTAGAAAATATACAATATGCGTTTAAGCATGTATATGATGACCATACGTTCCTGCACACAGTTTTCTCGCTTTCTCGTCAAGTATTACGAGAACACAAGTTCGGGATGACTGAGGTCGAACACAGGGACTTGTAACTCAGTGTTTGTGAAGTAATGCGTTTGAGTCAATGAATAAAAGTAAAAAGATAAAAGTGAAGGATTATGTGCTACTCCCTCCTAACTAAAAAAGATTGAGCAATATGAAGTTTAACTATGAGAATTGATAGAGATGCAGTAGTCGTTAATGGCATAATAATGTTCATTATTTAGGTCGCCTGAGTAATCCAACTCACCACACTAACGCATCGTGCACCTCTTGGTGGCTAGTCGCATGCTTATATCTCTATAATGCTTGGTTGCATCGAGCATAGGATCGTGCTATCTCTAGTAACAATGCATATTGCTTTAGTGTGTTCCACTACTCACCTCTCAGGCTGTTAGTTGCGGCTAATCAGTTCATAGACAAGCATTGCAACACCCATAGACAAGGCTGCACAGCTCACACCAAGCGAAGAGGATTAACTCACTATACTCGCACAACGCACACCTCTCAGTGGGTTGCTACATGCGCCTCATCTCAGGCTACACGATTGGAGTATGCGACGCCTTCGATAACTAAATGATGAACAAGATGAAGAAGATAAGAAAATGGCATTGAAGGAATTAAGATATGCATTGATTACAAAATGTATTAATGTCTTAAGCCAAAATGTAATACAATACAGAGGCAAGAGGAGAAATGGAGGCTAGATGAAAACAATCTCTTACTTTTCATCCGAAATGCGTCAAGGCTGCTGGTGGCGCCATGGATGGATGATGGAGAAGTCTCTCTTGAGCTCTATCTCCAGCGAGAACTCTAGTCGTCACTCGAAATGGGTTGTGGAGGTGAAGAATCCTAAAAAAAAATCTTGCTCATGCTCTCATCTGTGATCGCAAGAATTTGCCTTAATGCAGAAGCTCGGATGCCTTGAAGTGAAGGTCCAAGGTGCTATTTATAGAGCTTAAATGCCAACAACGTTCATGATTGCATTCTACCTCCCTACTACCTTTATCGCGGTAAGGGCAATGTCAACATCTTCTTATCTTGTTGATACTCATAAGGTATGCGTTCATGCTTGTTTCTTCTTGAAGTATCCATGCATTCCACCCATCTTGCGATCGTCCTCTTATCATGGCTATCGTTCTGTAGTTGCAGCATTTCATGCGATGAATTGGTCTTCATGAAGATCAACGCATGCAATCAACTTTGCGATGGTTTAGGATCAACACATGCTATCAACTTTAGGATGGTCTAGGATCAACGCGTGCAATCGATTCCTACAATGGCTGCAAAAATACACTTTGATGCATAATAACGCATGATATAATGTTAGTGAGGATTTTCAGTGCTGATCAATGCAAGCTCACTTTTCCACATGAATCCTTGGTATTATTAATGCATATCCTGCAATTAGCCCTCATAATTCTAGGTAAAAGGCTACAATAGCTTGTATTTCTATGAACTATCAGTTACACTTACACAGAATTGTTAAGGATGTTAACAAATTCTGGACTGAATAATGGTGACTGTTATATTCAGTTACAAGGAGTTGTTTCTGTCAAATGGTTGACATTGTCTCATTTCAGTGAAGGGCACTTGATCACCCTATGGTGACTTTTTTCCTGCCTCACTGGAGCATCATTGCAAAATAGATGTCACTTAGTGTACAATAGAACTATTTTGGTAAAACTTAATTGGTGTTAAAAGTGGTTAGATGCAAGTAGACTAATTAAGTTTGTTCAATTTTTCAGCAATATAATTATGGCAACCACTACTTTAGCGCTTTTAGCTGTCGATAAACTGATTAGTGAGAATTACGCTAGTTGGTAGAATACAATTAACATGATACTTAACATCGATGACTTGAGGTTCGTTCTTATGGAGGAGTGTCCTCCTATTCCACCTCCCAACGTTGCTCGAAATGTTCGAGAGGCGTATGAGTTTTGGACACGGGCGAATGAAAAGGCTTGAGCATACATCTTGGCCAACCTTAATGATGTTTTGGCCAAGAAGCATGAGCCCATGATCACTGCACGTGAGATCATGGAGTCCCTAAGGGGAATTTTCGGAAAACTGTTCATGCAGCTCAGGAACGATGCTCTTAAATTCATCTTCAACTCTAAGATGAAGGAGGGAACATCTTTCGTGAACATGTTCTGAACATGATGGTCCACTTCAACATAGAGGAGATGAACGGATTGTCACACCCCGCACCAGATTACCCTTCTAACCTGGACGAAATGGTGACTGCAGCAATTACCAACCCTTTTACTGGCTCTTACTGCCTATCTTACCTGCTAAGTAATACTCAAACCCTGAATACATACATATTAACTCAGAACTTAACACATTTACATTACAAGGTTTCGTAGCATCGTTTATACATGGATATTACAACCTAGAGAGCCCCATTAAGAGTACTAGTCACTAGACAGATACATGTGTACTAACTAATACAGGTCTTCAATTATGCTTCCTTCAACCTGTTTCTTTGAGTGGCAGAGCAGTAGTAGAATAGTCATTTGGGAACTGACCGCTACATAAAAAAGAAAAACATTCGAAAATGTGAGCTAGAAGCCCAGTGAGTGACTTAATAAAAATATAAATCTCATGCTTAAAACCGAAAGCTTGAGAACATAATACTGAAACTAGAGTCTAACTGGAACGAATGGTGACTGCAGCAATTACCAACCTTTTACTGGCTCTTACTGCCTATCTTACCTGCTAAGTAATACTCAAACCCTGAATAACATACATATTAACTCAGAACTTAACACATTTACAATTACAAGGTTTCGTAGCATCGTTTATACATGGATATTACAACCTAGAGAGCCCATTAAGATTACTAGTCACTAGACAGATACATGTGTACTAACTAATAACAGGTCTTCAATTATGCTTCTTCAACCTGTTTTCTTTGAGTGGCAGAGCAGTAAGTAGAATAGTCATTTGGGAACTGACCGCTACATAAAAAGAAAAACATTCGAAAATGTGAGCTAGAAGCCCAGTGAGTGACTTAATAAAAATATAAATCTCATGCTTAAAAACCGAAAGCTTGAGAAACATAATACTGAAACTAGAGTATACCAAAGCAAACGTGTACTTAAAACCTTTAAAACCACCATTAACATCATTATTCCTCAGTTGAGAACGACATACATCGCTCTTAGCTCCCAACGTCTGTTATCGGCTAAGAGACCCATACCTCGGCCTCTCATTCAGACCTGTCTACGTGCTCATGGATTTTTCTATGTACCGTCAACCTTAGGTACCTTTATTCAGATTCTTTTCTTACCTTTGGTATTCGGCTCACTCAAGCTATCAAGTTCTTGAAAAGCATTTAAATAATAGTTTCTCAAAATATAGCACAGAAAACTCTTTAGGATACCTTCCCTACCTTTTCAGTATCTCTTTTAGTTATATTTAGGAATACTAACGCATGTACTCGTAATTCTTAGGATTTAAAGCATAGTACATCAAGCTTCATACACCTTTAGCCTTTAAACCTTAATGCAAGCTTATACTTTGCAAAAATATGTTGGCTTAAATCAGTGTTGAACTAGCTTTGTAAAAACTACTTTAGATGCATTAGATATGAAAACTCATACATTAGTAAACAATCATGCGTTGATAAAATTAACATCCAGTAAGCCATTAGGCATTTCCAAATTATTCTTCTAGCCTAGAAGAAGATATTGACCTACCTTTATCCTTAGTTGAAGAGTGAACTATTAGATCTACACCCTCAATGCCAACCTTAGTCAGAGATGAACCCTTTTGCTCATCCCTCGACGTCGATATGACTACGTGCATGTGGTTATAAATGAGTACTGTCACTCTTAGGATATTGACTGGAATACCTTTCTCATTGTCCTTCAGTCCCTTAGGAAACCTTCTCATTGTCCTTCAATAATCTTTAAGGATACCTTCTTCATTGTTCCTTCAGTATCCGTTCATATAGGCTAATCATAAACATTTAAGTTGGAAAGTAACCTTCTCATTGTCCTTTCAGTATCCATCATATAACTAGTCAAAAACCTTTTAGTGTGAAAGGATACCTTCTCATTGTCTTCAGTATCCATCAATTAAACTACGTCATAAACCTGTATGAAAGGATACCTTCTCATTGTCCTTTCCAGTAATCCATCATATAAACTACGTCATAAACATTTTGTTGAAATGATAGCCTCTCATTGTCCTTCAAGTATCCCGTATATGACTAGTCATAAACCTTAGTTGAAAGGATACTTCTCATTGTCCTTCAAGTAATCCGTCCATATAACATAGTCATAAACCTTTTAATTGAACACTAAGACTTAGGTGCTCAATCATCAAATACTAGTTCATCCATCATCACTGGTTCATCCATAAAAATGGAGTTACTTAAACATACTTGATAGTATTTGGCAAGATAACATATCTAAATCATGCCATTCCATTGGAAAACATGCTTTACTTAGCCATAAGAAACAGGTTTCACAAATATGTTGGCCTTGGCACAATCATATTAAACACCTTAGATGAGAAAATATCTTCAAAGAGATCAAAAAGTTTCTAAATCATTAAAACAGTTAAGTTCATCATATAGTCACTCACAGCTCGTTGGCCTCGTTTTAACGAATTATTAACGCCTTTCCTAGCTTCTCTTGGCCTGAAAGGACATAATTCCAAGTTAACTAGCTTAGAAATTTTTTTAGTAAAATACCTCAATTAATTCCATTTATTAAAGGAACTTTCCATCAACAAAGACAGCTTACTGGCGAGATCCTCATGAGCGAGACAGCGAGATCCTCTAGAGCGATAACCCAGCGAGATCAGCGAGAGTCCTCTAGGAGTGATATCAACGAAATCCTCGAGAACGATACCAGAGAGATCTTCTAGAGCGAGATCAGCGATACTCACCTTACCAGTGATACCACGCGATACTAGCCCAATTTCTAGTGAGATTCCCTTCTAGAGTGAGATCCTCATCACAAA